>NC_142934.1:89833317-89873317 GCF_046866305.1 Octopus bimaculoides | reverse complement strand
TCTGCCTCAGGGCAACTGAAACCTTGTTAGTGAAACTCGGAAGACAAAGACTGTACAGAAGCCCACAGGATGGATTATGTTTCTAGTTCCAAGATGTAGCAGCTTTATCAAACACTGTGTCATGGATATTCTGTCAGAGAATTATAAGTGGTTCCGGAATAGTCAGCCACTCATACACACATTCAAAGAGCAAAGAATCTGGTCGATCAAACAAGTGATTCCTTGTTGTATAAAAAGCACACATGCTGGTGCCACGTAAAAAGCACCCATACTGGTGCCACATAAAAAGTACCAGTGCAGGTGCCACAGTACACACAGTAAAGTGGTTGGCATTAGGAAGAGTGTCCAGCTTTAGAAACCTTGCCAAAACAGATGATGATATGTGCCAGGTGCAGTCTTCTGGCTTTCCAGCTCCTGTCAAACCATCCAACCCATGCCAGCAAGGAAGACAGACAGTAAATGATGATGATGATGATAAGTGTAGTGATAAACCTTTCATACCTGAGCTTGTAAGTTGGGTTCTAATCGTACTAAACAACCAATCTGCTGGGATTTGGTGTGTAAGATACCAGCTGACACAAAGTTATCTTTATTAGGATCAATGCCTTCTAAAACACTCAAGTTGAAGCCAAGAATCTGAAATGTTTAGAAAAGAAGAAAATCTAATTAGAAAAATCGATACAAATTGATTAACATAATGGATCATACACTTAACATGTTTTCTAATTAATTCTTTTGTGATTAAATATAAGAATTCAACAGGATCCTGACCTTGGCCTTTGATTGTTCTGCATCCATTTGATTCTGAGCCTGGAATATCTTCTGGGATTCTTGCTGGGGACTATAAGAGATAAAGAACAACACAAAAATGAAATCCTTCAAATTGATATTGATAATTAATTAAATAATCAATTAAAATTGCCGGATCTTTTTTAAAACGGAAGCCACATTTATCATTAATGTTTTACGTAGTGTTTTTGGTACCGAAAGACTTTCAAACTTCGTATACTTATCTATTTTGTGTTATAGAACAGAAAAATATTTTTGTATTCGAATTTATTTCATGTAAAAAATTGTCTTATTTCGATAATTTCAACCAATCACTGACAAGTATTCAGTTGTTTACATTTACTCCTTGGCTGATTAAGCGATGTAAAGCGTATTTAATCTCCATACCTTCGTTTTATTTGCTTTTTTCATTTTAAATTTGCTTTAACCCTAACCCTAACCCTAAGGTTAGGGTTAGGGTTAATTGTTTCAGAATCGTTTGTTTATGTAGTCGGCACTTAATGTATATCGGCTGAATGGACGTCAGTGATTGGTTGAAATTACAGAAATACGACAACTTTAACATAGAATAATTTATGGATTTCTTTTTTTTTTAAGAAGACTAAGAGAAAAAGATGTTTTATATGACACATTCTACCAGTGTTCCAAGTTTCAAAGTGTTTTGTTAATGAAAAATGTGGCCCCCGTTTTAAAAAAGATCCAAATTGCCTCCATTTACTTTTATTAGCAACGGTTTAGGGGTCAATGTTTATGATTTGTAGGAATAAGTATTTTAGTGAGGGAGAGAGACTGAAATAGAAATTAGAAAAATTCTGGAGAGCAGGCAGTGGATAAGTGCAATACAGTTGTAGCAGTAGCAGCAGCATGTTCTCAGAAGTGTAGTAGAGGGTGGGGATCTGCCCTGGGCAACACTTTTGTGGGGGAGATCCAAAGGCTGCCCCAGTGGCTACACCACTGAACATTCAGTTTACCAAGTTCCCTTTGGTAACAGTGAATACAATATTTTACAATAAGGAGTTTCATGAGAATTCTATGTGGACATACTCCGACCTGCATTCTGATTTTTTTTACCAGATATTCAGTTGAAGCAGTCAAAGTGTAATGTATTATTATCATTATTATTATTAGGTAAGCTGGCAAAATCGTTGCTTGAAGTGGTAGTTCATCTCTTCTTTGTTCCTGACTAAAAATAGATTTATCTTTCATTCCAGTTTCCCTTTATAGACATTTGAAATGGAGAACCAAAAGTTTCATAGTCACATTGTAATGCTTTTCTTTTTTAAAAGGAGAAAATATTGCAAAGACTTGCAAATACATTTGCGAAGTTTATGGTGATGATGCTGTAGGTGAATCAACTGTTCAAAGGCGGTTTGCAAAATTTAAACCTGGAGAATTTAACTTGGAAGATGAGTCACAGTGGAAGACCTTGAGAGTAAAATACAGTACTATGTAGAGCAATTTCTCTAGCGAATCCCCTACAGAGAATCGTCAATTTTAGAAATGTTAAAGGCAGACAACAACAAAATTATACTGTATTTTCCCTTTATCTTTCATGGCTCCCATTCTGGTGGCATGTGAAATGCATCATTCGAACATGGTTGATGCCAGTGTCCCCTGGCATAAAAATCATAATAAACACCATCCGAATGGGGTCAATGCCAGATCCGCCTGACTGACCCCAATGCCAGTGGCACATAGAAAGCACCCACTAGTCACAGAGTGGTTGGCGTTAGGAAGGGCATCCAGCTGTAGAAACCTTGGCAGATCAGATTGCGTCCAACCCATGCTAGCATGGAAAACGGGCGTTAAACGATGATGATGTTGTAGAAAGACAAAGCCTATGTTAGACAACAGAACAAAATTTTCTGCTTTATCAATTTATAGTTTACTCACTTATTGAGTGCTTTCCATCGAGCGAAGAATACTTCGGTATTCATTTCAACTGATTCAATAAATTTGTTTAGAGTAACAGGTAACTTTAAACTGATTTTCTGTTGAGCACCACTATACCTGAAACAGAGAAGTAGGAAATGGTATTATAGTCAGGAAGAATTGTTTTGGACATTTTCATAGTGATCATATTGGTAATGTCATTTATAATAATGCCTTAAGGCCAGGAATTTGTAGATGGAGAGTAAATGAACGAAAATTATAACTGGACCCTCTTGTTGCCATGATGAAGGAGGGTTCAGAAAGGCATGACTGTAGAGTGTTCCTAGTATACTTGTATTGTTGTTTGAAACCCACATCTGTCCCCAAGTCTGTGGAAAATGACCATCACCCTATGGCTACCTGTGTGCAGGGTCAAAGCTGATGATTTCAAGTGGCATTTTCTACATGTCCCTGTTACCCCTTTCCCTATCACTACTGGATTTATGAAGAAAGTGCAACGGTGTCTTGGTTTGTTGACCAACCTGTGTAATGAATATTATTATAGTGGGTAAGATTTGTGAGCAGAGCTGGTCTCACTCTTTCAACCTGCAAACTCGTATTAAAATAATAATAATGATGATGATGATGATGATGAAATTATTGTGTATAGTGCTCAGGTGCACTACAACTCATCAAAGGTGCATATACAGTACATAGAATTATGTACAAAAGTCTGATACAAGTTCAACAAGCCCACTAGTTAACAGGATGCAAGATTTGTATGGAGTTATCTTCTCTTAGATGAGTTGTTAAAGAGCTCAGTGGCCTCATCTGCCTAGGGTCTTTTGGGGTGGCTGTCAGGAATCTTCTTCTGAAGATAATTCCATGACATACTAATTAACCCATATCTGGGAGCCTGGCAAGTGATTCTACTCCAGGTCAGAGTAGATCTGGGGACAACAGTGTCTAAGAAGTGGTTCCATACTCCCCAAAACCCTGGAACTTTGAAACCAGGGCCCCTCTACAGGATGCAGTCTGAAGTCATGTCCAGGACAATTGGTACCCTTTTTAATCAACCATGGAAACTAAAAAGCAAAAGTTGATCTGAACAGGACTTGAACCTAGTATGCAGGATACCATATATTCATTATTAAGTTAAATATTCATTGTCTTATGTTAGTGATAAAATATTTGCTTTAACAGTGGAATAATTAAGTAACTAAATTATTTTTATACATTTTAACCAGTAATTATTTAGTATTAACCATTTGACAATAATGCTTGCAGGCCTTGAGGATGAAGCCTCTTGATGTTTCAACACTATTATTATTATTATTATTATTATTAGTGAACTAATTAAGCATTTAACCAATCAATGATTTGATTAATTGTTTCATCAATCAAGCAGGTCTCTCCTGTGACCTGAAGTAGATCTGCAGTGGAAAGAGGGCATAGTATTGATGAAATCATGAATGGTGACAAAAGGGACATTGTCAAACCTAGCTGATTGATTGATTGATTGATTGACTAAACAATCAATGAATTACTTGGTTAAATAGTTAACCAATTGACGAATTAAAACTAAAAAGGTGAAGTTGAACCAGTGTTTATTATTGGCATAATGACCCTCCCAATACACAACAAGAACTTCCCTCATTAAAATTAAATTCACTTCAGATACCATCAACTATTGTAAGCTGTCATTTTACCGTTTGAAGGGTTCTGAAGTGAGTTGAGTTAACACTTACATGAATTTTATGTGAACAATTGGTGATTCAGTAAACTCTTCAACACATTCTATGTTGAATATCTGCTGGACCTGAGCCCCACCTTCTATTACAGTTCCAACAGGTTTTGGTTGTATATTCAACTGTACTGCAGGTTAAGGAAATACACCAACAATTGAAAAAGACAAACAGACAAGATGCCAAAAAACACAGAGTTCAAGGAAATTTTTTAAAATCACTTGTTAAAACAAGTTACAGTATTTGATGGCACATAAGATGTACTTTTGTCACCCTCCAAAAACTGTCTCAAGGAATCACCCAATATGCAAAGTTGGGCCATTATTATATTCTGTAAATCAAAATTTCATGTTGATTTATGCTCCAAACACCATCCTAATAAAAGGGTTATTTTCTTAAATTCTTAATTCTTTTCAAAATTATTTGAAACAAATGCAGAGTATATCAACAGAAATATGATGGTGGCACATATAAAGCACCTGTGATGATGCCACGTATAAAACACCCATGGCTGGTGCCATGTGAAAAGCACCCGTGCTAGTGCCACATAAAAAGCAGCCATGCTGGTGCCATGTAAAAAGAACCGATGTCGGGGCAACGTGAAAAGCACCCAGTAAACTCTGCAAAGTGGTTGATGTTAGGAAGGGCATCCAAGTGCAGAAACCATACCAAAACAGAAAACTGGAACCTGGTGCAGCTCAACCAGCTTGCCAGCTCCTGTCAAATCATCCAACCCATGTCAACACGGGAGGAGGACATTTGATGATGACGATGATGATGACGATGACGATGACGATGACGATGACGATGACGATGACGATGATGATGATGATGACGATGACGATGACGATGATGATGACGACGATGATGATGATGATGATGATGAAAGGGTTAAAGCACTAAAAACGTCTTCTCCTGAATATGCACTATGTCTGTACATCTTTTACGCCATCAAAATACGGTTTTATGCCAATAAAAGGATATGACTGCTAATTCTATCTGAACATTCTATATCAACGGAGAAACCTGTGAAATGGAATGATGTTTTGTTTCCGTAAAACATTCCTAATCGGCACAAGTTGCATCTGTATTCAGATTTAACTCCAATTTGCAAAAGGTCATTTTCAAAAAGCACACCATTGTTTTTACAGATAAATCTGCAAAGAATAAAAAGAAAGAAATAAAGACATTCAGTTGAGTCAATACACATTGTGTTTTTTTTCTTTTTTTTGAAATGATATGAAATAATTTTTATACAAACTGTAAAATAGATATTTAAAAACACAAAATTGATATTTTGAAATAAATTAGCAAATAGACAAATAATACCATAATGATGGCCAATGCCGAGTCAAGTATATCAACATCAAAATCAAATCAAATGGAATTTGTAGTTGTGAGCCCCATGCTAGTAGCACGTAAAAAGCACCATCCGAACATGGCCAATGCCAGTACCGCCTTGAGTGGCTTCTATGCCGGTGGCACGTAAAAAGTACCATCCAATTGTGGTTGATGCCAGCTCCTCTGGCAGCTCCGGTGGCATGTAAAAAGCATCTGCTACACTCTCGGAGTGGTTGGCGTTAGGAAGGGCATCCAGCTGTAGAAACACTGCTAGATCAGATTGGAGCCTGGTGCAGCCTTCTGGCTTCCCAGACCTCAGTCAAACCATCCAACCCATGCCAGCATGGAAAACAGACGTTAAACGATGATGGATGATGATGATGATGGCTGAGTGGTTAAGAAAGTCACGTCACAATGAGGTTCTGGGTTCAATTCTGCTGTGTGATACCTTGGGCAAGTATCTTCTATCATATCCTTGGGTTTTACCAAATTAGAGGAGAAAAACCCAAACATAGAAACAGAATGTAAAATCAACAAAAGTCTTTTGGAGCAAGGAAAAGAACTCCAAAACTCTACAAGCATTTGAAAAGGGGATGGATTAATTGACGTATCTAATGGTCAGTCAGTCCCTCAATGCATTTTATCTTGTATCTTTTACTTGTTCCAGTCATTAGGCTGTGACCATGTTGGGGCACCATCTTGAAGAATCTTAGTTGAATAAATCAAGCCACAGTACTTTTTTTAAAGCCTGGTATTTTGTCAAACCATTAAATTATGGGGACATAAACACACCAGCACAGGTTGTCAAGCAATGGGTAGGGGAGAAACACAGACACACACATATACATACACATATATACAACGGGCTTCTTTCAGCTTCTATCGACCAAATCCATTCACAAGGCTTTGGTCAGCCCAAGGCTATAGAAGACATTTGCCCAAGGTGCCACACAGTGGGATTGAACCCAGAACCATGTTGTTGGGAAGCAAACTTCTCACCACACAGCCATGCCATCTTTCATGGAGGTGAACATCATACATTCACTGCATCATGTTGCATTCGTCCCCAGTTTCTGCCATGTATTCCCATTTGACAGACCCCAGTCTCACTAACATGCAATATTACAGGTCTTACATCTTACCTCCATGCAGTCTGCCTTTTTGCATGTGGTTCACTATAAAAATGTATCATTCTAAATGTAACATAGCATTATGGTTTATCTTCTACTCAGATATTTTTGTCAGACTGCTAAGTTACAGGAATATAAACAAACCAGCACCAGTCGACAAGCAGTGCAGAGGAAGACAAACACAAACAGAATTTGTGTTTACCAAATTCGTTCACAAGTTATAATGGAAGACCCACTTACCCAAAGGTGCCACACAGTGAGGCTGAACCCAGAACCATTTGGCCATGCCTGCAACCAATATATTTCACAGAGATATTTTGAGAAAGATTACAAAACTACAATATCATTATTATTTCAAAATGGAATAAAAAAACAAACAAACATTTCACTAGTGGCTGTGTGGTAAGTAGCTTGCTTACCAACCACATGGTTCCAGGTTCAGTTCCACTGTGTGATCCTTGAGCAAGTGTCTTCTACTATAGGCTTGGGCTGACCAAAGCCCTGTGAGTGGATTTGGTAGCTAGAAACTGAAAGAAGCCCGTTGTATATGTATGTGTGTGTGTGTTTGTTCCCCACCATCTCTTGACAACTGATGCTGGTGTGTTTACGTCCCTGTAACTTAGCGGTTCAGCAAAAAAGACCGATGAATAAGTATTAGGCTTACAAAGAATAAGTCCTAGGGTTGATTTGTGCGACTAAAAGGTAATGCTCCAGGATGGCCGCAGTCAAATGACTGAAACAAATAAAAGAATAACAAATAGAAATACGTACTTTTTAAAACTTTCATCTGCTCCCAACGTTAGTCCGGATGATTCTAAGCCGTTTGATGCAGTGGGGTAATTATCAGCAAAAACATCAACCAGCAGACCACTTGCTGATGTTAGCTTATTTGTAGTGGAAGGTGTAGAAGATCCCAGCCCGAGAAGATCTATAGAGACACCTGTGTTGCTAGGAGTGGAATGCTGAAATGGGAAAAAGGTAAAAAAAAAAAAAAAACACCTTGAATTAAGAGTAGCAGAATTTGAAAGAAATGACATCACTTCTGTATTATTAGAGATTCAATGAATCCATCTACACACACAGATGCACAAAGGGAAACCATTAATGCAGATGAAATTTGTGAAGTTCTAGAAAACACTTGAAAATAATGTCTACATCTGAAGTAGTTTTGAAGGAGCTACACTGGGATCTAATCCAAGATAATGCATGGAGGGAGGGTGGTAGTGCTTCCACTTACCCTTGATTTAAAGTTGCCCTGTGAAACAACAAAAGACTCTATAACAATCCATCGTAAACAAAGGATATTTTAAGAAGTAAAACTTTAAAATCTCCAAAACAAAATCCAACTTAGAAGAAATTAGTGGAAAGATTCAGAAATATTTTACAAAGAAGTTTTGCAAAAGTTGACTCAAGAATATTATTTTCTACATTTGAAAGATTGCTTTTCATTAAATTTTACAAATTATTAAATAATGCACAAGTATTTTCTTTCTTTCTAATACATTTCTAAACGACTCCCACTTTTTTTTTAAGTGATTGTCTTTCGTTAAGACACACACCTGGTGGTCTGTGGATGACCTTTTATATAAAAGGGAGGTAATTATCTCTTCACAGTTTGAGACTGGATTGGAAATATGAATCAGAAAGCAAGCAATATCGAGAATGCACGAATATAACTATGTATATCTATTAAATTCTTTTTATTATTATTATTATTATTATTATTATTATTATTATTATCATCTATGGTGAAGTTTTTATCTGAAGCAGTTTGTGTGGGATTTCTTTTCACAGCGAACACTTTTATCTCACCATTTTTATAACAACTGCAAAGAATATCAATTACCGGAAATGGTGAAGAGATTGCAAATTTTTCAAAACAGACCTGTGATGATGGAGGTGAGCTAGCATGTTCCAAATTGTTGCTGATCTGGGCCTGAGGTATATGTTTATGTTCCTTTATTTCTGCTGTTTCGGGCACACTTGATGGCTTCTTTTTCTTCAGTTTAGCCAAAATCGAAGACTCACGTTCCGGGAATGGAGGCATTTCTTCCAAAACAGTAGCCTTTTTGATAATAAAACAATACACTTAGTTAAAATGAGAAATATAGAAGTAAACCCTTTAAAACTGTGTAATTAAACTTGTTAATTACATATAGTAATTTTTTTTTTGTAAATGAAGCATATAATTTGAACACTAAAATTAACACTTAACGAATTATTAATAAATATATGAATATCAGTGCTAATCATATCACCAATATGATAAGTAGAAAAGCAATTAGAAATAAAGAGTTAAGACTATTTGTAAATATAATTATCATCATTATTATTATTATTTATGGGCTGTAACTGCTGAGGACATACGTAAGCTCGCAAGGAATGAAGCCAGTATGCTCCGTTGGATGTGTAATGTCAATGTGAATACCCGTCAGAGTGTAAGTATCTTGAGAGAAAAGCTGAACATTAGAAGCATCAGTTGTGGTGTGCAAGAGAGACGATTGCGCTGGTATGGACATGTGGTGAGAATGGAGGAGGATAGCTGCGTGAAAAAGTGCCACACCCTAACAGTTGAGGGAACCCGTGGAAGAGGTAGGCCCAGGAAGACCTGGGCTGAGGTGGTGAGGCAAGACCTTCGTACATTGGGCCTCACCGAGGCGATGACTACGGACCGAGACCTTTGGAAATGGGCTGTGCGTGAGAAGACCCGGCAAGCCAAGTAAGATCGTTGCCAGTGCCCCTGGACTGGTTCTTGTGCGGGTGGCACATGAGATGCACCATTTTGAGCGTGGCCGTTGCCAGTACCGCCTGACTGGCTCCTGTAGGATTTTCGAGCGAGATCGTTGCCAGTGCCCCTGGACTGGCTTGTGCGGGTGGCACATAAAAGACACCATTTCGAGCGTGGCCGTTTTCGTGCGGGTGACACGTAAAAGCACCCACTACACTCTCTGAGTGGTTGGCGTTAGGAAGGGCATCCAGCTGTAGAAACTCTGCCAAATCAGACTGGAGCCTGGTGTTGCCATCCGGTTTCACCAGTCCCCAGTCAAATCGTCCAACCCATGCTAGCATGGAAAGCGGACGTTAAACGATGATGATGATGATGATGATTATCATCATTGTAAAAAGTGGCAAGCTGGCAGACTCATTAGCACACCAAACAAAATGTTTCAAGTATTTCTTCCATCTCATTACATTCTGAGCTCAAATTCCACCAAGGTCTACTTTACCCTTCACCCTCTTAGGAGTCAATAAAATAAGTACCAGTTGAGCACTGATATAGTCAAGTAAATTGACTAACCCCTTCCCCCTTGTTCTGAGGCCTCGTGCCCATAAAAGAAAATCACAAACTATTACTGTTGTTAATATGAGTTCTCAGATATGTCCATAATTGAACTTCATCCTCCAGAAAGTAATAATTTCACCCTTCTAACATCATTAACAATTTCATGTATTCTTGCATCTTTTTTCTTAAAATTACAATTAAAAGTTAGAAAGTAAAGGCTATGATTACGGCCAGAAGAAGCAATATGTTTCAGAGTCTTTTTCAAGTTATGAGGACAGCCAGTTCTCAAGTTAAGAGATTAGAGTATAAAATACTGATCTATGATAACCAACTCATCATCATCATCATTGTTTAACGTGTTTTCCATGCTAGCATGGGTTGGATCCTTCGACTGGGGTCTGGGAAGCTAGGAGGCTGCACCAGGCTCCAGTCTGATTGGCAGTGTTTCTACAGCTGGATGCCCTTCCTAACACCAACCACTCCAAGAGTGTAGTGGGTGCTTTTTACGTGCCAAAGGGGGCTGGCAACGACCACAATTGGTTGGTGATTTTTACGTGCCACCAGCACAGAAGCCAGTCAAGGCAGCGCTGGCATCGGCCACATTCGGATGGTGCTTTTAACATGCCACCGGCACAGCTTTAATTTTTGGAAGTTAAAAATAAGATTTAAAGACTCCGAATTAAAGAAGATGTTTGATTTAATCCAGTTTAATAATCTTATTGACCCAGTTTCCCCTCTGAAGCATGTAAAAACATTGTTAATTGTTCTCACCAAGACATCAGCAGTGGCCACAGTACTGAGCTGTAAATATTCCATTGAACGTTGCTGGATTTCTACATCTGGATTTTTTAAGTTGTTACCACTTTTAAGGACCTGCAAAAAAAAGGGGAAAAACACAAAACAATAAATATTAAACTGAAAAATATTGCCATTAAAAACAAATTTCTATTTAGAAAACATAAAAAATTTCTTAGTAAAACAATGTATAGTCCTTCCTTCTATCCATCTATCTTCTCCACTCACTATTCCTGGGGAGGGTCATGGGATACAGAGTTCTAACATACCTCCACAGGGTCTAATCAGAAGTAACTGTCATTATACTTTCCAGCTGGTTTCTCAAGCATGACCAACAGAGACTATGGATATTTTCCAACCATCTTATTCTTGGTCTGCCCCTAGGCCTCCTGCCAGTTGGTTCAGCTTGAATCCATTTTGCAATTCTTTCCAGAGACATTCTAATCACATATCTGTTGTACCAGAGCCGTGACCTCTCAATGAGAAATAGAAGTGACTTGACCTGGAGAGATTCCCTGATCTCTCAACTACGGCATCCTGCAGTGTAATGTTACTCCAGAGACCCTTTGGAGGAATGCCATTTCAGCCCCGTGTATTCATAATTGCACTCTCTTCACACAACATATGTTAAATAAAAATATCAAAACATGTTCAAGGCATAAAAATTAGGTTTAATGGCACAAAGAAACCATTATCTTAGAAATATGTTTTTTGAATCAGGAAAATGAAATTTCATTTTCTTTTTCTCGTCTCAGTCATTGGACTGTGGCCATTCTGGAGCACTTCCCTTGAAGGGTTTAGTTGAACAAATCAACTTGAGGACTTATTTTTCCAAGTCTGGTACTTATTCTATCAGCCTCTTTTGCCAAACTGCTAAGTTAAAGGATCATATATATCAACACTAGTTGTCAAGTGGTGGTACAGGAAGAAACACCCACCCACACACACGCACTTTCTGTCGACCAAATTCACTCACAAGATACTGGTTGGCCCAGGGCCTTAGTAGAATACACTTGCACTCACAGTGCTGCACAGTGGGACTGAACCTGCATCATTGCAAAGTGAGCTTCTTAACCACACAGCCATATGTTCCATATATAAAATTGAGGTTAATAATGGTAAGGACTGTTGAATCAAGAAAACATAATTTATTAATTTTTTTTTCTATTTATTTTTCTATTTATTCCATATTGCAGATGTTGCAAACGGAATATTATCCTGGCTCTCAAAGTATTGATTGAGCAGTAAAGACATAATTCTTTACCATTAACACCACTCTTATGACAGACTGTTATTACTGTTATTGTTGGGGAGCGACTTTTAATTCGTGAATGGATCCATGATTTAAAGGTAACCAAAGCATTGATTACCATTTGTGGTCGTCAAGAACAATATTTAGGACAGGATTGATTTGGTTTCTATTTGAAAGAATGGTGGGAATTTTGTTGAAAGAGATTTGGCTCTGGTATTTCTGCAGATCAAATTACTGTCAAGAAATCCTCATCAACATCTAAAGGCACCATTTACAAAGTGTGATGGCATGGTACATGCTGCCATGTTATATGACAGCTGGGGGTACCTATCAATTCTCTTATTATTCACATGGATGTGTAGCAGATTCAAAGCTGAATCGCCAGATAGCAGACACCATGACCGGACCACTGTTGTTTCATGTGATTAGGCAATTAACTGACCAATCAGCATCAAGCTATCATGTGATACAATTTTCTACATCTTTCTTATGAGCCCCATAAAAAAAATGGGTTTTTAGTGGCAGCTGCTTGACATCTCCATTCTCATGGCACAGATTTGCCAGCATGAATGTATCAGGATTATTTTCCAGTTGTGGCAACACAGCCACAGGTTGGTAGGGACCGGTTAGTTTGTCATAAATTCCAATAATATGTTTCTTTTGGCATGTTAACCGTTTAGCATTTAAACCGGCCAAATCCAGCCAGAACATTCTACCTGTTTTATGTTCAGACCATGCAATGTCATTCTAAAAACACACAATCATATCATCAAAACTTCAAAGCTATGAGATAATGCAGGATTAATTCAAAACGTGATTAAATAAGCATTGCTTTTGCCAGACCAATCTGAATGCTAAAGAGTTAACGCTGTTGTTTTTCATCCAAAGACCAACACAGACAACACTATGTACAGTAAATAAAAGCTTCTGTTAATTGTTTCTGAGTGCCATTAATTCCATACACAGCCAGCCCTAGAAAGACATTTTCATTTTCCACCAACCACCACTTCACAACAGCTGTAATAAAATCCTCCATATTACAAAGATCAAATCTTCTTTATTACAAAGATTTGATCAAGCCACCAGAATTGCCAGAGCAGCTGTCTGGCTTCCGTGCCAGTGGCACATAAAATGGCACCATATGCTGCCTTTGTTTCAATTAATTTTTAAAATAATGAAGAATTTAATAAAATAACTTTCCAGTTATTATGCTGGAGTCTAGCACAATTTAGCATAACATTTTGATGGAAGATTGTGATTTAGACCACTTTAAAACAGTCTGTTTATGTCATAAAACTTGGGCTGATCTCAGGCAAGTTGGTATCAAAAGGGTTAAAAATGATTCAAAATTTGCTTTTTGCAAGATATTTGATGTGAAATTGCGCATTGAAACAGATTTTGTTACATGTTGGGAGGGTCATTAGGCTGATAATAAACATACACTTACATGGGTTTTATTGCACTTTTAAAATTTAATTAGTTAATTAAGTAACTATTTAATCAAGTAATTAATTAACCATTCAGTGAATCACTCAGTCAGTTTAAAGTCCTTTTCACACCATTCATGACCTCATCAATGAAATTCCCTCTCCTGAGAGAGAGAGAGAGAGAGAGAGAGAGAGAAAGCAAACCTAGGTGATTGAGTGATTGACTGAATGATTAATCAAATCGATTGGTTAAATGGTTAACCAACTGACAAATTAAAAATAAAGAAATGAAGTAGAACCAGTGAGTGTCTTTATTAATGGCATAATGACCCACCCATGATACACCAAAATCTGTTTCCAAAATATGATTTGCGTTATAAACAAGATAGTTATACATACCTCTTGAATAGATGATTTAATCTCAGGAAACAAATTAACAAATTTAATATAAGTTGAGAGTAGCAAGCCTCTGGTAGCTGCTCCACATAAGTGGTATTTTGAATGGAGTAACTCAAACTGAACAATAGGACTGAAAATGTAAATATTATTCAAAATTTCACTTTTATTAGAACAGAAAATATCACAAAGAAGAATACAGATTGGTGTTTAAGTGAAACATAATAATCTTTAATCTTTATCAGACCTCAATTCAGAAGTGTCAAAAAGAAGGTAATTCCTTTATTTCCTTCAGTCATTTGGACTGCGGCCATGCTGGAGCACCGCCTTTAGTCGAACAAATCGACCCCATACATGTGTGTGTGTGTGTGTGTGTGTGTGTGTGCTTGCTTGCCTCCAGTATCAAAAAGTACTGCAGCCCAAATAAGCTGAATATCCAGTCTGCCAGGCCAAATCACCAGCGCCTAAACAGCTGTGCCTGATCATCTCATTTCATTAACATGGATTGTGATGGTTTCATTTACTCTCTTTTTCTCAGGTTGGTATTCTTTTCTCAAAGGAATTACCAAGGCAACTAAAAATGGGAATCAAAACTAGTTCACAGATTTAACATATTGAACACTTCCCACTCTATTATGAGATGATAATAATAATGATAATAATAATAATAATCTTTTCTACTGACAATGTATGCACACATAAACACACAGTGCTTCTTTCAGTTTCAATCAACCAAATTCACTCACAAGGCTTTGGTCAGTCTGGGTTCATAATAGAAGACACTTGCCCAAGGTGCTGAACCCAAGACTGCAAGGTTGAGAAGCAAGCTTCTTAACCACACAGCCAACCTGCATCATCATCGTCATTTAACATCCGCTTTCCATGCTAGCATGGGTTGGATGATTTGGCTGAGGACTGGTGAAACCAGATGGCTACACCAGATATATATATATATATATATATATATATATATATATATATATATATATATATATATACTTTATTTAAAAGCAGCAGAAATATAACAAAAAAACTGTTACTCTGAGTTATATATATTATATATATATATATATATATACATATATATACAAAAAATTACACGCACATGTGTGCATGCAACAAATTAACCAACTAAAGATAATGAATAACAAATGATCAAACCAAAAGGTCTTTCAAAGCAAGTCATTTTAAAGGGCATATTTTTCATTGCAGAGAAAACCGGTTGCTCCACAGGAGGGTCCATTAGCAAAATCTTAAAAACTTCTCATTTGAAAATGTCAACAGAGAAACAGAGACTGATGGCAGCAAAAGTAGTTTACCTTGATCTTGGGTCACCAGCAATAAGGTTGCCAAACTCGCCCAGAATATAACCTCCAACTTTGACCATGTTTTCATGACAGGCAGGAGCTTGTAGAGCCTACAACGAAAGAGAAGAAAATCAATCAAAGACCATCAGTTCGGTAAGTCAGAACTGAAATATAACAAATGGGTTGTTTTCATTTGCAATCTTCAACATTATTATCAATGGCAGAAACATCACAATCATTATTTTAATTCATGAAAAAGTTGAAGAAACGGTGTCACCCAGGGAAGAGGTCCACAGCCTTTTTTTGCACCAGTGACTGGTTTCATACAAGACCGAAACCTCGTGAGTGGATTTGGTAGACAGAAACTGAAAGAAGGCGGTGAGCTGGCAGAATCGTTAGCCCGCCGGGCAAAATGCTTAATGGTATTTCGTTTGCCACTACGTTCCGAGTTCAAATTCCGCCGAGGTCGACTTTGCCTTTCATCCTTTCGGGGTCAATAAATTAAGTACCAGTTACGCACTGGGGTCGATATAATCGACTTAATCCGTTTGTCTGTCCTTGTTTGTCCCCTCTGTGTGTAGCCCCTTGTGGGCAGTAAAGAAATAAGAAACATTAGCACGCTGGGCGAAAGGCTTAACGGTATTTCGTCTGCCGCTACGTCCCGAGTTCAAATTCCGCCGAGGTCGACTTTGCCTTTCATCCTTTCGGGGTCAATAAATTAAGTATCAGTTACGCACTGGGGTCGATATAATCGACTCAATCCGTTTGTCTGTCCTTGTTTGTATCCTCTGTGTGTAGCCCCTTATGGGCAATAAAGAAATAAGAAACTGAAAGAAGCCCATATGGGACACTTGTGCCCCTGATCAGGCAACATTGATTTGATGAAGGGAGGGAGCTAATGTACAGCATAAGCATTTGATCCCTATAAACAAATCCTTTGTGCAGAGCATTCAGCAAAAAACTGAACACTCATATGCAGTCTTCGACGAGAGAATCCATCATTTATACATACATGTATATATATTTATGCATGTGTTTCTGTGTTTGTCTCCCACCATCACTTGACAACTGTTGTCAGTTTGTTTACATCCCTGTAACTTAGCAGTTCAGCAATAGATATTGATAGAATAAGCACCAAGCTAAATACAAAATAAGTACTGGGGTCAATTTATTCAACTAAACCTCTTTAAGGTGGTGCTCCAGCATGGCCACAATCCAAGTAAAAGACAAAAAGCAAGGTCACCAATTCTGCACTCAACATTTTATTTGCAATAATGGCACCTTAACATAACCGAGTCAAAATCTCTTTCAAACGTTTAAATTTTACACCTGCACAGGTGAGATATGGTTATTTTCCAATTGAATTATTTGACTTCAGTGAAAGTGCATAGCTCAGTGGTTAGAGCATCAGGCTCACAGTCATGAAGTAGTGAGTTCAATATCTGGACCAAGCTGTGTGTTGTGTTCTTGAGCAAGACACTTTATTTTACATTGCTCCAGTTCACTCAGCCGTAGAAATGAGTTGCAACATCACTGGTGCCAAGCTGTATCGGCCCCTTTGTCTTTCCCAAGGATAACGTCAGTGACATGCAGAGGGGAGGCTGGTATGCATGGACAACTGCTGGTCTTCCATAAACAACCTTGCCCGGACTTGTGCCTTAGAGGGGAACTTTTCTAGGTGCAACCCCATGGTCATTTATGACTGAAGGGGGTCTTTACCCTTTACCCTTTTATTTGACTTCAACTCACCCACAATAGCTTCATCATCATTTAACGTCCACTTTTTCATGCTTGCATGGGGCAGACAGAATTTGTTGAGGCAGATATTCTGTGACCAGAATCTCTTCTTGCAGCTGACCTTCACCTGTATCCAAGCAAGGTAATATTTCCCAACGACCAGATATGTTTTCTACAGAAGACTGGAAATGAACCACCCCACTTCTATGACACTGGTGTTTGTTTACAACCATCACATGATGTCAAGATGAGGGTACATAAAAACACACACATATGCATACATATATTTTAATTTGGTCCAGTCAAGTCACTCACAAGGCTTTTGTCTGTCTTTAAGCAATCTATGCCTGTTGATCCTGTGACCTCCAATCCATATGTACCATGAGTTGAATCCATTCACAAAGCTTTGGTTGGCCTGGGGCTATAGTAGAAGACATTTGCCCCTGGTGTATATGCATCTCTGTTGGCGTTTGTTCCCTCACTGCTTGACGAAAGGTGTTGGTTTGTTTATGTTTACATCCTTAGAGCTTAGGGATTCAGCAAAAAAAACCGTTAAGTTTGGTACTTATTTTATCAATGATAAAACCTAAATATTGGGGTCAATTTGTTCGATTGAAACACTTCCAGAAAGGGTCCTAGAAAGGCTGCAGTCCAATGACAGAAACAACGAAAAGATCAAAAACACAAAGAATAATTAAAAGATTCCTTACTTCAAAGACTGTCTTGGCAGCATATCCTTGTACATCATCTCTGTTAATGACAATCTGGATAACTCGATACCAGACCTGTAAGATAAAGAATACAGAATGTGTGTTGTTAATCAGTCTCTTAATTAAGACCAAGTAACATAGAATTAAGATAAGATCAATCACAAGTAAAAACCAATACCCAATATCTTTGTAGTTAATGATCAATGAGAGACATATTCATTCCATCTCCCTTTACTGAATTTAAAACAGCTAATTACTTTAATATGTATTACATTTGCATAACATATTGGTTTCATTTTTTGACAACTCTAGATTGCAATTAGAACAACAATACTGCTTGCATCCAATCTTTCCTTCTTTGTTTTAGTCTTGAAATTCTAATTTTGATACTAAAGCTGCTTTTCTTTTTCAAGTTTTTGCAATTTGAAGATGATGATGATGATAGTCATGATGATGATCATCATCACCATCATCATTTAACATCCTTTTTCTAGGTTGGCATTGGTTGGACAGTTTGTCAAGAGCTGGCAAGGCCAGGATCTGATAGACTGCAGAGCTGAACCAGGTTCCATAGTCTGTTTTGGCTTGGTTTCTACAGTTTTTATGTCCTTCTTAATGCCAACCATGATACAGAGTGTACTGGGTGCCTTATATGTAGCACCAGCCCCATTGCTTTTTATGTGGCACCAGCCCCATTGCTTTTTACGTGGAACCATCACCAGTGCTTTTTATGTGGCACCATCACCAGTGCTTTTTATGTGGCACCATCACCAGTGCTTTTTATGTGGAACCAGCACCAGTGCTTTTTATGTGGCACCATCACCAGTGCTTTTTATGTGGCACCATCACCAGTGCTTTTTATGTGGAACCAGCACCAGTGCTTTTTATGTGGCACCAGCACCATTGCTCTTTATGTGGAACCAGCACCAGTGCTTTTTTACGTGGAACCATCACCAGTGCTTTTTATGTGGCACCAGCACCATTGCTTTTTATGTGGAACCAGCCCCATTGCTTTTTATGTGGAACCAGCCCCATTGCTTTTTATGTGGAACCAGCACCAGTGCTTTTTTACGTGGAACCATCACCAGTGCTTTTTATGTGGCACCAGCACCATTGCTTTTTACGTGGCACCAGCCCCATTGCCATTTAATGTTCAAGCTCCATGCTAACATGGGTTGGATGGTTTGACAGAATCTGATGGGTGCAAGGACTACATTGTGTTCCACTCTCTACATTGGCATGGTTTAGATGTGGGTACACATCTAGTCCTTAGTTCCTTGTGTTTATTCAAGAAGGGAAAAAAAAACCAACTAGCCCAACATTTCTTGCATGGCTGTGTGGTAAGATGCTTGCTTCCCAACTACATGGTTCCAGGTTCAGTTCCACTGCTTGGCACCTTGGGCAAGTGTCTTCTACTATAGCCTCAGGCCAACCAAAGCCTTGTGAGTGGATTTGGTAGACGGAAACTGAAAGAAGCCAGTCATCTCATGGAAGCAAGATGGCTGTGTTTCTTTTGAGCGTTGGGCCTCAGGGAGGCAATGACCAAGACTTTTGGCATTATGTCGTACTTGAGGAGAAAACCCATCAAGCCAAGTAAAATCACAGTCATGGCAGAGACTGGTGTCACGCAAATGGCACCCATTATACTCTCAGAATAGTTGGTGTTCAGAAGGGCATCCAGCTGTAGAAAACCATACCAAATCAGACTGGGGTCTGGTGCAGCCTTCCAGCTTACCAGCCTGGTCAAACCATCCATCCCATGCTGCCATGGACAACAGACGTTAAATGATGATGATGATGATGATATCTGTATATGTTTGTGTTTGTCTCCTACCATCACTTAACAACCGATGTTGGTATGTTTGCTTCCTCGTAACTTAGCCGTTCAGTAAAAAAGACCAATAGAATAAGTACTAGGCTTACAAAGAATAAGTACTGGGATCAATTAGTTCAACCAAAGGCAGTGCTCCAGCATGACCGCAGTCAACATGATTGAAACAAGTAAAAGAATAAAAGAATCTATCTGTCAGTCTACTAAAGAAAAAGTCAAACCAAATATTCCAATGTGACCAGAAAGTCCATTTTAGATTTCAGGTAAAAAAAAAAAAAAAGGAACACGATACCATGCTTGCTTACCTCTTCACTCACATAATCTCCAGCAATTCGGATCAGGTTTAGAATTACATCCACATACCAGGTGTAATCTACAGCATATTTCTCAGCTAAAATGGCCACTTTTAGGACCTGGAAAAAATTGGGAAAACAATTAATTAAACAAAAAATTAAAACGAATCTTTACAGCTGTACTAATAAACATGATGTAACAAGTTTAGCATCACGGGTATCATCATCCTTTTAATGTCCACTTTCCCATGTTGTTGAAGTAAGCTGCTTCCTAGTCAAGGTTGCAATGTGGTTTCAATCCTCAGTCCCTAATAAAAACTATTTCACTTCATTTACGATGCTTCTGAAGAAAGCATAAATATTAGAATTCAATAGATATCATGCAATAAATATTGTTATATCATAAATGTTATACTATAAATATTATCATATATCATTGTCTTTCTTCAGAAGTCAAACAGCTGGAGTGGTAGAAAAGAGAGAAATCCAAATGAAATGTATTGTAGTATTGAGTTTTGTCAGATGAAATGGTGAGTTCACATCTCACTGAAATCAATTTTGTTTTTTACTATTGTGGGACTAATAAAATTAGTACCAGTTAGATTAAATTGAGTGAAGTTACTCCCCTAAAAATGTATGACTGTGTTGAAATTTGAAATTATTATTATCATCACTATTATTATTATTACAACTATTAATGTTACAGATTCAAATTTACTGGTTCAACCTCTCTACAAAGCAATCAATAAAAAAAAATTGCAAATAACAGAAATCAATAATTGAAACTATTGATTTTTTATAAGAATCTGTAATAAAGAATCTGATTTAAAATGGGTAGAATTTTCATCTCTGAGAAAATATACGCCAGTGAAATAGGACTCCTGCAAAGCTATTAACCCTTTTACTACAAAAATCAGATACATCCACTCAAAATTTTATTACCCTTAACTGCAGAAGGCAATCTTTTGTTGAGGAATGTCAAATCTGAAATTACTTTTAGGTTGATTGAGATATGCAAAGTTTATGGAGGAAATGTGACTTGCAGAAAATATCAATTTTACTTTTTTTTTTTTTTGGTAGATATTTAACACAATTACCGGAATAACCATTAAATTTAATTTTTCAGTTAAAGGGTTAAAGAGTGCAAGTACACACAAAAAAAACAAAAATAAAATAAAAATCTGAAAACCTACCATTTCCTCTCGAATGGAGTAATCAGCAGATTCCAGATATTCCAACATTTCTGCCACAATCTCTTCCGCATTGGTCCTGTCACACATGGCATATAATAAGTCGACAGCTCGCTGACGCACACTCACATCTCGTTCCGTCTGAAGAAGAATTAAACAATAACAATCTCTTGTTTTGTACAAGTTGGTGAGAAGAATCAATTTCTTACATGGACGCTGGGTTTTGCACTTGAAGACGAGCAGCATCTCAGGAGCATTAAGAACATAGGAGAAATGGCTAAAACTTAAACTCAAAGCCTTATCACAAACTCAACTAAGAGCAAGGAGCATTTTAATATTTGTTGTAAGTGTTTCTTTTCTAAGTCTTTCCTACTTCATACATGTGACCAACACTACAGATATTCTATGCTTCATCACAAATGGAAATTCACAATTTGCCCCCCAAACATTTTTAATCTGTGTCGGTGGCACGTAAAAAGCACTACTTGAGCGCGATCGTTTCCAGCTTCGCCTTACTGGCACTTGTTCTGGTGGCATGTGAACAAAACATTGGACTGACTTCTGTGCAGCTGGCACATAAAAAACACCATCTGACCGTGGCTGTTGCCAGTACCAACGGACTGGCACGTAAAAAGCACCCACTACACTCTCGGAGTGGTTGGTGTTAGGAAGGGCATCCAGCTGTAGAAACTCTGCCAGATCAGATTGGAGTCTGGTGTAGCCATCCGGTTTGCCAGTCCCCAGTCAAATCGTCCAACCCATGCTAGCATGGAAAGTGGACGTTAAATGATGATGATGATGATGATGACAAATGTTTCCTTTAGCACAGACAGCAACAAATGGCTCCTTTATATTAAATGTTGCCTCTATCACAAATGGACAGTTACAAAAGTTGCTTCTCTTGCGAATGAACAGTGAAAGTTGTTGCTTCTATAGCAAGTGGCTGCAGTTACCAGGTGTTACTTTTCTTTTTTATTTACTTTTAAATTTTTTTTTTAATTGTTTCTGTCATTTGACTGTGGCCATGCTGGAGCACCGCCTTTAGTCGAGCAAATCGACCCCAAGACTTATTCTTTGTAAGCCTAGTACTTATTCTATCGGGCTCTTTTGCTGAACCGCTAAGTTACGAGGACATAAACACACCAGCATCAGTTGTCAGGCGATGTTGGGGGGGGGGGACAAACACAGACACACAAACAAACACACACATATACGATGGGCTTCTTTCAGTTTCAGTCTACAAAATCCACCCACAAGGCATTGGTCAGCCTGAGGCTATAGTAGAAGACACTTGCCCAAGGTGCTACGCAGTGGGACTGAACCCAGAACCATGTGATCGGTAAGCAAACTACTTACCACACAGCCACCCCTGTGCCTATACATCTATTGTAAATGTGCAAATAAACATAATTGCATGTGTTCTTTCATAGAGTCAAATGGAAATATTCAATAATAAAGAAATAAGAAAGGGGTGGGAGGGCCAAAAAAAAAGGGAATAAAGAAAGAAAAAAACAACAGATTACCTTCAAAGAGGTGATAACAGTTTCTTGGTGCTTCTTTACGGCCTCATGGGAAAACTCAGATGTTGCTAACAAACACATACTCTCCAATGCTAGATATCTGCAACAAGGATTTTTTTTAATTATAAAAAAAATAAACGGAAAAAACAAAATACAGTTCTATATTTAAGAGACGAGGAATTATGTACATTATTTACATTGACGGATATTTGTCCTCATCTTGTTTGTTGTTAACACAACGTTTCGACTGATATACCCTCCAACCTACATCAGGTGTCTTGAGGAAATTTCAAACCTGGGTTCTCATTCCTAAGGTATTTTTTGATATTATTATTATTATTCAGGTCACTTCCAGGAATCGAACTTGGAATCTTGGGGTTAGTAGCCCACACTCTTAACCACTACCCTATATGCGCGTGGGCATATAATAATAATAATAATAACAACAAACAAGATGAGGACAAATATCCGTCAAATGTAAATAATGTAAATAATGCAAAAAAACAAAATGTTACGTACATTATTTAACAATTTTGACCTTGGCATAACAGCATGTGCTAACTTGTTGAAGAACAAAGGTTCAATAAAAAATGATATTACAAATAGATAATATTCCTCATCATCAAACATCTGTTTTCCACACTGGCATGGGTTGGATGGTTTGACAGGGGCTGGTAAGGGCCAGGAGCTGTACCAGGTTCCATTGTCTGTTTGGCATGCCAACCATTTTACAGAGATCACTAGGTGTTTTTTACATGGCACCAATGCTTTTTTTTTTTTTACATAACACCAGCACCAGTGCATTTCACAAGGCACGAGCACCAACAGGGTCACCAAGCAACTTGCAAGACAAAATTCCTCAGCTGGGAAGTGGTAAGTGGTGTTGAGGCAGGACGGTGGTGGTGGATTTGTATTAATTGAGAGATTAAATGTATAGAGGAACAGAAACATGTCTTGCTATAGAGTAGGTAGGTAGGAGCACTCCGTCGGTTACGACAACAAGGGTCCCAGCTGATATGATCAATGGAACACTTTGCTCGTGAATTTAACAAGCAAGTGGCTGAGCACTCCACAGACACGTGTACCCCTAACGTAGCTCTCAGGGAGATTTAGCATGACACAGAGTGTGACAAGGCTGGCCCCTTTGAAATACAGGTACAACTCATTTTGCCAGCTGAGTGGACTAGAGCAACGTGAAATAAAGTGTCTTGCTCAAGGACATAACGCGTCGCCAGGAATTGAACTCACAGCCT
Organism: Octopus bimaculoides; assembly: GCF_046866305.1. Lineage (NCBI taxonomy): Eukaryota > Metazoa > Mollusca > Cephalopoda > Octopoda > Octopodidae > Octopus > Octopus bimaculoides. Next base: position 89,849,446 of record NC_142934.1, on the reverse strand, counting down.
TACAATCGCAAGCCAAATGCCCTAACCACAAAGCCACGTGCCTTCACTATAAAGTCGATACTGCTATAGAGTAGATACATGGATGCCCTAGCTGAAAGAGAAAGGAGAGGAAGTTAGAGAGTAAGATAAAGAAGGGGAGATTTTTAATATGGATAAAAGCACAATATACCTGAGGTTGGTCTCTCTGTGCTGAAGAAACTGTCCAAGTTGGTTACAAGCTCTAACTAAAAGGTTAGGATCACTGTCCATGTGAATGATTAGATTTATCGCTTCAAACAATACTGCATTTTTGGCATTGGAATGCTGTGCCTTTTTAGATTTCGGTGCTTCTTGTGCTTTGTTGAGTATAGTTTCCAAGCATTCCGTGAGACGTGTGCGAACGGCTGGATCCTCTGCGGAGAGAAAATCTCTTACATTAGATGTCAGTGGCAAGAAGAAAAAAAAAGATATGCAAAACAAAGGAGTTATGCCTTGGGAGCAAAGAGAAATAAATAAACATTATCTTTTGTTTCAGTAATTAGACTACAGCCATGCTGGGGCACCGCCTTGAAGAATTTTAGTCAAATGAATCAACCCCAGTGCCTATTTTTGTAAACCTGGAGCTCATTCTATGAGTCTCTTTTGCTGAACTGCTAAGTTACAGGGACATAAACACACCAACACTGGCTGTCAAGGAGTAGGGATAAACACAAACACACATATCTGATGGGCTTCTTTCAGTCTCCACCTACCAAATCCACTCATAAGGCTTAAGTTGGCCAGAAGCTACAGTAGAAGGGTTAGGGTTAGGGTTATCAACTTCCAATCTATTTCCTTCCTACATCAAAGCAACGCATCATAACAAATGACATTAGGAAACCACACTCTCTCATGCTAAGAAATACTTTGATCTTTGGAAACTTCAAACCAGATTATCAGCAGAAATATATTCCCAGAGCCAACCAGCCTTGAACTCTTGTGTTATAATCACAAGAATTAGAATAAACAAAAGTAAGAGGGGCACCTTTTCTACATGATTTCTCACTAAATTCACTGCCAACCATGACATAATTATCTATTTCATAATAAATAAAATCTTACACAAGAAATAGATATTGATATCCTTGTCTAAGGTTAACTTTTGAAAAATTAAGAGATTATTTTTTTTTACATTGAAGTCTGATCTTAAATTAGGTGATAAAAAAAACATCAAATTAAGTGAAATATAATTTACATTATGAACTTTTCATATTTCTCACCTATTTTACCTGTAGCATGAATGAGATGTTATTTTTAATTTTTACAGTTTTATAGGTGCAAATATGGCATCCTTCCTTAATGCCAACTCCAATGTCATACCAAAGCATACAATGGAGCCTGCTACAGCCCTCAGCTCCTGTCAAAACGTCCAACCCAGCAAGGAAAACATGTACTAAACAATGATGATGATAAATACATGAAAACCATTTTTCTAAAGCATTTTACCAGGAAGGGATGGCAATACCCATGACCTATACAGAGTCTCTAAGATTGCTAAAAGGGAGAGAAGAAGCTTTCCTCAAACTGGAGATTCACCCCAAATACTCGTAATAGACGGATCCAAAGTGCCAAATGACAGTTAAACTAGGCAATAGATTACTACCTCCCACCTTGCAGTGACTCCTTGATTAAAGACTAACTCTGAACACTTGGGATGTAAGAGACATCAAAGCAAAACAAATCAAGATTTAGTAGTGAGGAATTGGTTACCTGGAGGAGGATAATTCTGTAGCAGCCTTAGCAACTTCACTGATAACCAAGGTGCAGGAACAAAATAGTAAGTGTAATCCTGAAGGTCAGTGTATGATGAAGTAACAATCTGTAATGATAAAAACACCAAAGCATTTGATACGGTTTGTCCATTAAAAGCAAATCAAAATTTTAAAAAAGGCAACAACACTGTAGCAGTGATTCAAAACCAAATCCCTGGATACATCGTCAGAGATCACAAAACAAACCATCATAATTGCATGTGATTGGTCTATTAACCAGCCAATCAATGTAAAACAATGGCATGGACAGGTTTTCTCAAACATTCTAGAATTTGACTTCCAGTTCCCTATAAAAACCATTCGGTGAGCATTTTTACCAGCCATATGAGACAGGATGATGTCTTGAAGCTACAAGACCAGATATGATTATAGGGGACAAAAAAAGTGTGAAATCATAGACTCCATAAAATCATATGATAAAAGATTGGAATTGGAAAAAAAATTGAGAAATACCAGGACCTAGCCAGCAACATGAAGAGGGTCTGTGGAAGACCATGGCAACACTTATTCCTGTGGTAATTGGTGCACTTGGCACAATACAGAACTGCAACCAAAGAGGCTGAGAAATACTGGAATTGAGACTTGCAATGTCAACCTGCAGAAAAATGCAATCCTTTATTCTGCAAGAATCTTAAAAGATTCTTCAGGTTTGAGGAGACTTGTTGTCACCAAACTTCAAGACAATATCCCTGCAAACTAACACAGCATAGGATGATGATGATGATGATGATGATCTTTACTATTTGGTTTTTATTTAGAAACCTTTCTGATAATCTAACATTCTTATTGATGTGGCAGAAAATGGAAGCAAAAGGATTTTAGAGTACCCCATGACAATTAAAACAATAAACAAAATAACAATATTATTTTAATAATATTTTTGTAAATTTTCACTGAGGAAATTTTCACTAAATATTTGTCTACATAAATTAACAATTTCAGAGTTAGTTATCAAAGATTAAACAAGCGTGAAATTCCCAAATGTCTTGAATATTTCTTTTTCAAATTTCAAACCTCGAAGCAAATATGCTTCAACGACATTATCCAGAAAAATCAATAAACTAACTTGAAACAAAATTAAGCATATCAAATTACAATAATAATAATAATAATAATAATAATAATAATAATAAAATAACGAGAGAATTTTAAGAATCTTACATTTTCTGAGGCTACAAATAGCATAGAGAACAGAATAATTTTAACAAATCTAATAATGAAGATTTTAGTTAGAAAGCCTTCTTTAAATAGAAACAATTAATTGATCTGAAGAAAGAGAGTTTGTTTGTTAGTTAACTAATCTTCCAGAAAGTAAACTGGAACAGAGGAATGAATAAACATTACAAAGTTAGTTAGTTATGGAACGAAATGGCAAAGGAGAATGGTTAAAAAAAAAATGGGAACAACCTCAGGAAAACAAAAACAAGAAAATTCAACCATTGCAAGAATTAATTCCAAGATAGATTGCACGATTGCTTTATGTTAAACTGGAAAAAAACAGAGGAATTGAAGGTAAAGATAATGGAAGCAAAGCAAAACTTGTATAAAAACAAATAGAAAAAAAATCTAATCATTTGTTCTAATATTGAAAGAGAGGAATGTTTTAAGATACCAAATGAATTTATATCCAAAGAAGAATTTAATCTGATACAGTCAATTAGTGTTCAATCTAATTCTCATTATTTCTCTCACCCTTCCCCCTCTCTTTCTCTCTTACACACACACACACACACAGACGCAAAAGTTGTCAAGCAGTGTTGAGAGGACAGACACAAATACACACACACACACAATGGGCTTCAACACAGTTTCTGTTTACCAAATTCACTCACAAGGCATTGGTCGGCACAGAGTTATTGTAGAAGACACTTGCTTCCCTGCTATGTAATCTTAGGTTTAGTCCCACTGTGTGGTATCTTGGGCAAGTGTCTTCTACTATAGCTTCAGAATGACCAAAGCCTTGTGAGTGGATTTGTTAAACAGGAATTATGTGGAAGCCCATCATGTATCTATGCATATATATGAGGGGGTGCTGAAAAGTTCCAGGCTTTAAGGGTGTTGCGAAAGGCCTGGTTGGTGGCCCAACCTTCCAAGTTCTTTTACAGGGTCTAGAATAACTGAAGGACCACTGCAACAAGTATGTGAATCTGAGAGGGGAATATCATCATCATCATCATCATCATCGTTTAACGTCTGCTTTCCATGCTAGCATGGGTTGGACGATTTGACTGAGGACTGGTGAAACCGGATGGCAACAACAGGCTCCAGTCTGATTTGGCAGAGTTTCTACAGCTGGATGCCCTTCCTAACGCCAACCACTCAGAGAGTGTAGTGGGTGCTTTTACGTGTCACCCGCACAGTGAATAAAATCATAATTTACTGATCCTCACATATTTTCTTATATCCAAAGCCAGGAACTTTTCAGCAGTCCCCAGTGTGTGTGTGTATGTGTGTGTGTGCATTGTTGCTGTTACATTAAATTGTCATATGTTCAAATTTGCCCTAATGCGTGTTTTTCAATATCTATTTTTACTTGCGATAGCTGGGCCTATCGTATCTCCAGCTGCTTCAGACACCAAAATATTAAAAATTGTCAAAGTGTAGTACAATGGTTTTGCTATGGAATGGTGAAACTATTTTTTTCATTTTCTGAAAAAGCAACATTTTAGACTTACGACACCTTTTGCATAATAGCAACGATATACATAAATATATATCAAAAGGATGTTTTATAATACTATTCCACATATACAAAAACAGCCATACCAACAATCCAACATACCTCCATCATCAGCTGCCCCGCAGATATCATTATGGTTTCGACACCTGGACAGTACCATTCAATCCAGCGGTGTCAACAGCACTAAAATAAGTGTTGTTTGGGAATGTGTGTGTGTGTGTGTGTGTGTGTGTGTGTGTTAGGATGTAAGTCTGTGTAGACATCACATGATGGCTTTAAATGAGCATCATTGTCATACAAATAAAGGTGGTCTTCTATGAGAAATGTGTCTGGCCATGAGGGAATAATCACCTTGTTTGGAAACAAAAATTTGTCTCAACAAATTCTATCTGACCCATACAAGCATGGAAAAGAGGACATTAAATGATGAGGATAAAGTCGGTGGATATGAATTGCAGACAGGTAAGCAGCAGACCAGACTAATCACTTCTTTGTTCCTAAGTTCAAACTTCTGAAATACTTCCGATCTCCAGAAAATGAAATGCTCGTTATACATTGCTAACATACATCAATTAACATGCACATACAGTCACTTGCTTCATAAGCATTGATTGGTCTGTTGTCAATTGTCTACTCAGAAGAAAATTAAAACAGAATGATGAAGCTGATGTGCAAAATTTACTCTATCAGAATAGACTGGCATTAACGAGATGTTGAAAATATCATATAACACAGGAAGGAATTTTTCTTGAGCATCTAAACTTTAAAATGCTGTCTTAACCATAAGTAGATTAAGTGTACTAGACGAACATAATATATGTTTGGTCAAAAATAGGTCATCATAGAAAGTTCTGTGTGAGCACGAGGAGAGAAAGAGAGAGAGAGAAAGAAAGAAACACAGACAGACGCAGAGAAAAAAGAGGAGGGAGAATAAAATTAGCTAAGAAAAACTATATTATTTTATGAGGTGCAATACTCAGAAGATTAAATGTTGAAAAAACCTATTAGATTTATACTTAGGAAAATTGAACAACTAAATGAAATTGGCCAAATGAAATAAGAAAATATAAAGCATATGAAAACAAACAAATAATGAAGAAGAAGAAGAAAAAGAAAAGGAAACTGCTGAAGACATTGTGTTCTTTTGATATATCTTTGCATTGAAATATTAAATAAATAGGTTATTTATAGAGAAAAGAAAAACAGGAAAATGATGGTTTAATATTGAAGATGAAGTTTATATCATTTAATAATGTATATTAGAAGACAATAAAGGAGACTGAGCGAAGCAGGAAGAATAACAAAACTACATCGACTTTATTATGGTTGTGAGCTGACTAATGCCTTGTCAGGGAATCTGGGAAAGGGAAACTGTGTAGAAGCCTATCATGTGCGTGTGTGTGTGTGTGTGCACGTGTTTGTTGCCTATCACCACTTGACAACTGTTGTTGGTTTGTTTATGTTCCACATAGCTTTATAGTTTCGCAAAAGAGACCAATAAGTACAGGACTTAAAAAGTTACAAATAAGTCCTGGGGTTGATTTGTTCAACTGAAACCCTTCAAGGTAGTACCCTAGCATAGGCACTGACCAATGACTGATACATATCACACACACACACACACACACACACACATGAAAGCTGAAAGAAGGATTAGCAAACATTTTCCCACCCACCCCCTGGTAATGAAGCTATTTTTCTTAACTTCGTTACACACTAATGGAATTGGAATGGTATTAGTATTTCCTTTGCAGCAAAGCATAGCAACATAATAATAATATGCCAGTAGATATTAAAGCTAATGTACCTCGTAATAAAAACTATAATAATGCCAAAATGAAAATTAAGCAACAGAAATGTAAATAAATAAATGAATTCTGGAGCATTGCTAAGGTTGAGCAGATAGAAAAAAAGAGAAGCCATAGGAATTATATGAAAGAAGACATTGTACCGACAACGCCAGTTGACTTGGAATATTATCTATTTGAGAAACCTTTTGGTAAAGCTTTAATGAAACCTAAAAGTCATTTAGCAGCAGGTAATAAAAGTGTGATTCTGTGATAAACTTGAGAAATTATAAGGTGTGTCTGTGTATCATTTATCATTTACTTGTTTCAATCAGAAGATGGCAGCCATACTGGAGCACTGCTTTCAAGAATTATTTCAGTCAAATGGATCGACCCCAGAACTTATTATTTTTCTTTTAAAGCCTGGTACTCATTCCATCGGTCTCTTTTGCCGAACTGCTAAGTTATGTGGATTTAAACACACAAACACCAGTTGTCAAGCGATGATGGAGGAGAAATGCAGACACAAACATACACACACACATATACATATGACAGGCTTCATTCAGTTACTGTTTACCAAATTCACTCACAAGACTTTGGTCAGCTTGATGCTATAGTAGGAAACATTTACCTAAGGTGCTATGCAATGGGACTGAACCCAGAACCCTGCAGTTAGGAAGCAAGCTTCTCACCACACAGCAATGCCTTATATATATATATATTCTTTCATTTGTTTGTCATTTGACTATGGCCATGCTGGAGCACTGCTTTTAGTCAAACAAATCGACACTAGGATTTATTCTTTGTCAGCCTAGTACTTATTCTATCGGTCTCTTTTGCTGAACCACTAAGTTGTGGAGACATAAACACACCAACATCAGCAGTCAAGCGATGGTGGCAGGGACAAACACAGGCACAAACATACACACACACCCACACAAATATACAATGAGCTTCTTTCACAAGGCCTTGGTTGGCCCGAGGCTATAGTACAAGACACTTGCCCAAGGTGCCACGCAGTGGGACTGAACCCAGGACCATGTGGTTGGGAAGCAAGCTACTTACCACACAGCCACTCAAACTTCTATCATCTAGAATTATTATTGGAAAACAGAATTAGAGAGAAAGGAATGGAATATAAGTAGAGTATGAAGAAAATAATTCATTTCTATTTTTGGAACAAGGCCACTAGTTTTAAGGGTAACTTGTAATTATTTTATGGACCCCACAAAAGAAGGGTGAAAGGCAAAGTCAATGGCAACAAACTTTGAACTTAGCAGCACTTCTTTTGGTTTTTTTACATTCTAAGTTTTTATCCAATGCACAAATGGTTATGCCAGGTTGCTGCCTTTAAAGTCTGAAGAGATATTGGTTCCAAATTTTGGTACAAAGCCAGCAGAGTAGGACGAGGAGGAGTGTTGATTACACTGACACCAATACATGACTGGTACATATTTTATCAAAATTGAGAAGATAAAAGGTGAAGCTGACTGTGGCAGAATTTGAACTCAGAATGTAAAGAACTGGAGGAAATGCCACTAAACTTTCATCCAATGTGTGAACAATTCTGCCAGCTCAGAGTTCTTAGAGTCTGAATAAATAATAGCATGTAATTACAGCCAATACATCCCTAACTGTTGACCTTTCAGTATGAAGCAACGTACTTAAATGCATTGAAAACAGAAATATATTTTTGCCAAATTGGTATCCCTTTCACAGAAAATTACTCACCAGGAATTTATAGTGAAGCAGCATCCTTCCTTTAGCTTGTCTGTCAGTCAAGCAAATAATTATATCTTTCACTGCTAACTGCTATTGTATGAAACAGACAAAAAGTAAGAAGGAAAAGAGTAACTCACTCTGCTCAACCGAGATACAGCCAATGACACACAGCCTTTGTATTCCTCAGGATTCTTTCTCACAAGAGCTTCAATAAGACTTGCAGCAGAGGTGACAACACCCTAAAAATAAATTGCAAACATGAACATTCAATAAATGATATTATAAATATTATTAACAGAAAACTTAAGATTATAAATTAAATCATAATTTGTTATACCCATACACACACACACACAAAGTAGACAGTTGGATTTGGAGAATCAAGCAGACCTCACAGTAAGCATTCCAGCCAAGGAACTGGCTATCAGGTCACACAGTAATTAATTTACTAAGTAATTTAATGTGATTATGTATCTGAAAATCTTGGATACATGCATAGTAATATTTCCACGGGAAATATGTAACAGACACCACAATGGAAAAATATTGCTTTTCTTTGATGTATGTGCGCATGCGTGGTGTGTGTGTGTGTGTGTGTGTGTGTGTGCACGTGCGTGCGTGCGTGTAATTACTAAAGCTTATAGAAAAGTATATATTTTCTTTTAATAAAAAATTTATTACACCCTTCATAGCGTATACAATCCAATAACTTAAGGTTGGTGACATAAAAAATTTTAGTTTAAAATTTTGATGCTTGCATAACGAACTGCATGTAGTCTATCTTTATATTGTAAACTATTATTCAACCTTTTAAAACCTAATGCTACAAATAAGAACCATACAGGTCACGGTACATTGTTTCTACGTTATTTCTTCATTATTTTCGTTCCATACATGTCTTACTTTTTTTTAACATAATGCCCTTTCTCTCTATCAATAAATGCATTCCTGTTGCACCTCACTGTCTTACTTTCGTGTTTACTAAGTCATTCTTTGGTTGCCCCCTACTTTGTGATCAAACTATTGAAAATCATTATGGTTGTTTTATCCATTGTCCTTTCTACCTGACTTTAGTAGAACACAGAATGTCAAATTGCAGTAACAGTAACAGATCTGATGGCATAAAAGGTGCACAGGTATATTATACTCACCCCAACATTTGCAATGCATATTCAGGTAAAAAAGTTTTTAGTGCATTAACCCTTTTGATATTAACCCAGCTGAAACTGGCTCTGGCTCTGTAGTACAAATGTCTTGTTTTCATAAGTTTTGAATTGAAATCTTCCACCAAACTTTAGTCACAATTTATGTTCCCAACACTAGCTGAATGATAACTAAGTTATTTTACTAAGTTCTTTGTTATATTTAAAATTAATTGAAAGAAATACAGAGCATCTCAAAATAAATACAGTAACGAAAGGGTTAAAGCATGTATTTTCCAGTTTAATAATAACATAAACCAACAAAATATTTTGAGGGGTAGCAATTATGTTCAACTGTCATCATATGAGCTGGATGGTCAAGTTATTACAATGGCCATTTACTGCATATCAGCGATAATTCTACTCAAAACATTTCAGTGACCACATAAGACCTAACTCTTTAGCATTTAAACTGACCATATCAGGCCCAAATATTCTATCTGTTTAACATCCAAACTGTCCAGATCCAGCTTTTCACACCAACCCTACTACGTAATTCTAAAAATAAACAATCACATCACAGAAACCTTGAAGATAATGCATGATTAATTCAAAACAGTATGAAATAAATGAGCTTTACATTTGACAGAGTAATCTAAATGCTGGACAGTAAAGTGAAGAATTATTACCATATGTTGGTCATTCAACAAGTGAATAACACGAGATGTCCATTCACCCATCTGGATCAAGTCAGGTGAAGTGCGCAATAAACGCAGCAATGTCAAGGCTGCACTTTGCTTTACAGAGTCAATAGTCTCCCTACAAAACAAAACAGAAAAATACATTTGTAAACAGATATTATTTCGATGAAAGACTCTCCATGAAGCAAGCAACAGAATGTAAGATCTAATTAATAATGGACTATTTGGAACATCACAAATAATTAGAAGAAGAATATCAGATCAAAGGAAGGAAATAAGAATAATTTCTGTCACACAAATTTGGTGGTGGTGTGGTGTGCAGGGTTATGTGAAGTCCTCACCAAAAAGAAAAAGGATTTGTTTAGATGTAACACAAAAAGGATACAAGAATGCTAGTTAAATATAGAATGTGAAACAGAATAACCTAAACTTTAATCAGCTAACCATCAATAAAGAATTTGGCAGAATCTCTTTGTGAAGATGATGGAGAAATTTAGTGTAGTTCTAACTTGGTTTCCAAAAATTGAAATAGTGTCCCAGGAAAAGAAGATGTGTGTGTGTGTATGTGTGTGTGTTGTTGAAGTTCAAGTTAGCTGTGATAGAGTAGATCTATGATCAGACCTCCAACCACACCTATCATGGTTTATTCTTATAACAAGTTTATATTTGGTGTAATTGACATAAGCAAGATAAAACCACTTTTCTACTTCTTCAACAACGCCCAACAAATATGAAAGGATGCTGGAATCAACATTATTTGGCTGACGCTGAATTCACCTTATAGTTTGGAGAAATCTGTTCACTGATATGTCTACAGAAAGTAGCATTACAAATATTGAAACAACTATATTTCCAGAAAAAGTATGAATTGAGCTGTTAAGAAAATGCTATCTTGCAGTTTAAAGTCACTATGTCACAGTGGATAGAAAATACTTTTGTAATTGAATTGCGATATTGAAATTTCCAATAATAAAAGTTTCAAATCATATTTTGATAAAAAGTATATTAAAACTGGAATTTAGAAGAATTTTCTAAGCAGTGAAGATTTTAATAATTGTTTTCTTTTAGTAATAGTTACATGCTCCAAACTTATTAAGAAGCAGTTTTCTTTACTAAAGATGTATCCAGCACAATATTATCCAATGGTATGATGGTATGAGGTGGTATTTTATGATGGTATGAGGTGAGATTTGAAGGAGAAGAAACAATCATATGACTTACAGATATGTGTGGAATTTAACAGGTTAGGAAAGTATCAAGCATTACGGGGGGGGGGGGGGAATTTCTGTAGAACAATAAACTAATATAGAAAGAGGATCGATAAATTTATTTGGTTGGAATATGGAGCAAAATAAATGAACAACCTCAATTTTAGGGATAAATTCTACCAGCAGTTGAGAGAAACTTTATGAGGTTGGAAGAGGAGAAAGAAATGAAAATAATAATAATAATATTTGATGAAAACTGACTACAGTATTTGCCACCATATAAGATACATTTCTGCATAAGATACACCCCTGTTTTACAAGGATAAAAGCAAATTTAATAGGTTGCATCATACACTTACTGAAAGATAATCTGATGTAGTTTTGTAGGAGGAGACATGTGATTCTGTACATGCAAATACAATACTGTGACAGTGTACTGGTTAAATATACAAAACCATAGATCTGTCATAAATAAACTGTTATGGGAGTACTGTATTTCAGGTTCATTTTCTTTCAGATGAACCGTATGGCTGTTTGTATCAAGAGAATTGCCATACAGGATGTAACTGTGACATAGACATAGACACATAGACAGATAGACATAGACAAACAGACAGACATAGACAGACAGGCATAGACAGACATAGACAGAAAGACAGACATAGACAGAAAGACAGACATAGACAGAAAGACAGACATAGACAGAAAGACAGACATAGACAGAAAGACAGACATAGACAGAAAGACAGACATAGACAGAAAGACAGACATAGACAGAAAGACAGACATAGACAGAAAGACAGACATAGACAGAAAGACAGACATAGACAGAAAGACAGACATAGACAGAAAGACAGACATAGACAGAAAGACAGACATAGACAGAAAGACAGACATAGACAGAAAGACAGACATAGACAGAAAGACAGACATAGACAGAAAGACAGACATAGATACATAGACAGACAGACAGACAGACAGACAGACACAACAACACCTAATGATGAAGAAAGACTAAATTTGTTTGAAACGATGCTTGGTTAAAAAGAAAATCATCCATTTAAAGAGAGTTAAGAAAGAGTGGAAAATGACTGACCCGGATACGAGTAAACGTGGAATCTCCGTCCCCAAGTTTTCTGCCATTTCTCGGCTGCCAATATTGGCAACACACTGTAAAGCTAGGTTAACATGTACTGGGTTGCGGCTGTTAAGGTCATTCTTGATTGACTGAATGACCAATTTCATGAGGTCACTGCCAGCACTGATGAGCACTGTGATAAAGAGATAACCCTACAAACAAACAAAACAAACAAACATTAAATCACAACATTAAAAGAGAAAAAGAAAACAAAATCATTATATTTCATACAAATTTATTATTACGCACAATCATGCTAAAAATAGAACATACAATGAGGAAAGGTACTGTAAGATGATGATGATGATGACCTTAATCGTTAGCTGTTTTCATTGGCTGCCCTTCTAATTACCAACCACTTCACAGAGTTTATTGGATGTATTTTGTCATGGCACCAGCACTAGAGAGGCTGTCCTGATTAAAGACTAAAGAGTCATGAGAAAACTAAAGTACCCTCTCAATTTTACACTATATCATATGCTATATTGTGTGTGTGTATGTGTGTACCCTTGTCTTGACATCATGCGAAGGTTGTAAATGAGCATCATTGTTATACAAGCAGTGTTGTTTGTTTCCAGTCTTCCACGGAAAACATATCTATGGGAGAAGTATTGTTTTGCTTGGAAACAGATGAAAGCAGGTAACAGGAAGGGCATCTGATGGTAGAAAATCTGCCCCAACAAATTCCACTTCACCCATGTGAGCACAGAAAAGTGGATGTTAAAAGGATGATGCTGATGATGTGTGTGTGTGTGTGTACATGTATTTTGAGATGGTCATTCTGTATAATAGCAAAAGACAAAGAAAAAAAACACTGGTTCTGGTTCACTTCTGTTTCATAATCAACTGATTGATTAGTTACGTAAAGCCTTTTGTCATGTTAATGTGACCTTTCACCGACCTCCTGCGCTCTCTCTATGCAAGCTCTGTAAAATGCAACCGTTTCCTTTCGTGCTTCATTTTGATGTGTGTTTGAATATGCAGATACGTGTTTCTCTATGCAATTTTGGCTGAGGTGCCATACATACCTCTGTATATGGCAGTGAGTATTTATGTATGCATGTGCAAGTGTGTGTGCATGTTTCTGTCACAGTTTTCATTTTCATTATGCACACATGTACATGTATGTGCATATATATGCATCTCAATGTGTGTGTGTGTGTTATTTTGGCTTTAGTTATCTGTTTCATTGCCATCTCTTTCCCTTATCAGTTCATTCATATAACTAGCCTGTCCGATCATGTTGCCAGTCAGTCTACCATCCATTCAGTTCATTAGATGTGTGTTTTACACACACACAAGCGCATGCACGCATGCACACACACCCCCACACACACACGTATACAACACAAATTAGTCAATTAAATTGTATTATACCATATACTGTTGTGCAATACACTATAGTGCACTACCTGCTGCATTGTGTGGTCAGATCTCTCTATCATTTCCGTTGTCTTTATCCTTGTATTATGGTAAAATGGTTTTGGGGAATGGGTGGTTGTTTTTCCATTCATATTTTGTTAAGGGACTGGGTGTGGCTGGTTTTTGCTTCTAGTATGTGTATTGCCTCTGTATCTTGTGTATGTGTTTACGTAGATATAGTCATACCCAGTGAAGGTGCATGGCTTAGTGATTACGGTACTCAGCTCATGATTGTAAGGTTGTGAGTTCAATTATTGGTGGTGCATTGTGTCCTTGAGCAAGGCACTTTACTTTACATTGTTCCAGACCACTCAGCTGGCAAAAATGAGTTGTACCTGTAATTCAAAGGGCCAATCTTGTCACATTGTATGTCATGCTGAATCTCCCTGAGTAGTGTGTGGGTAGGTGGGTTGGGGGGTGCCCAGCCACTTGCACATTAATTTCACGAGCAGACTGTTCTGTTGGTCAGATCAACTGGAACACTCTCCGTCGTAATCAATGGAGTGCCAGTAAAGACATAGACACACACACACACACACAAGTAAATGTACATATTTCTTCTCAAGCCCTAGGACTCATAAAACTGGTTTACCTGATTCCCATTGTGTATAAGTGACCTCATTCTCCCTGAACAGAATACTTGTTCATTATGGGGTTCAAGGCCAGCAATTTTGAGAGGAGGGACACTGACTCCCAGTACTTGACTGGTACTTTATTTTGTCAACCCCAAAAAGGTGTAAAAGGTAATGTTGACTTTGGCAGGATTTGAACTCAGAATGTAAAGAGCCCAAAGAAATACTACTAAGCACTTTGTTGGATGAGTTAACAACTGTGCCAGCGTGCCACCTACAGAAAAGTACATGGCATGCTACATGTCTCAGACTGAAAAAGACTAAAAACTTGCCAAAATGTAAAGTCAATATTTGTACAACAGAGTTATTGTAGCAAAACATCAGTAAAATTGATCATATACTTTAGAATAATAATTTGAAGTAGTTCATTTAAAATGCTAGACATTTTTTAGTAATATTCCAACAGCAATTCTGCAATATTTGTTTTGTGTTACATAGATGTGATATATTGGAAGAGACAAATGTGATGTATATGAAAGGGTTCTATTAATTAATTTAAGCGGTCTGATAAAAAGTCAGTCAACTAGATTCAAGTTCTATAAATGTATCAGACAGGAAAAGAAGTAATCAGGAGAAACGTTAAAAGACCAGAGTTATTATGCAGAGCAGGGAGGTGGAAAGACAGAGAGATGAGAGGGGCATCATAAGAAAAAAAAACAGGCAAAAAACAAGACATCTGAGAGAAGAAGTAAGAGGGAGCAGTGATGGTAAAGGTCTGTATTCAATTAATATTAGTTGCTGGTAGGGACACCATATTTGACAACCATAATGTAGTACAGCAGAGGTCAACGCCCCACCCCCCACCCCCTGCCGGAGCCTCGTGGAGCTTTAGGTGTTTTCACTCAATAAACACTCACAACACCCGGTCTGAGAATCGAAACAGCAATCCTATGACGCCGAGTCTGCTGCCCTAACCACTGGGTCATTGCGCCTCCACCTTATTGTAGTATCAAGTAGCTAATATGTGTCCCTACTAGCAAGAAATATGTAAATTGATCTATCCAGAAGTATTGCATTGATAAACTTAGTGGATATTTGGTAGCAATATGTTCATGGATGGTTGATGGGTTGGATGTGATGCTGAAGAAAGAGCAATAACTCTTGAAATATGCATATACACCCATTGCTTGTTTTTCTATCTTCAATTCACACTGTATACATAGATGTATTCATATAGAAAACATTGTAACTTGCAGTGCTGGCCCAAAATTCTACAGACTATCTGTAGAGATAACTTAAAAGTTACTCAATGTTGTACACAATAAGCCACCTTGGGACAACTTTTGAATTAAAATCACTCATTTGAAGGTATTTGTATTGATATTAACCCATTTAGTCCCACTGTCCTATAAATAGGACACTAAATAAAAACATCAAATAAGCTATATCACATTGTCTCAATGTCCTATTTATAGGACGCCTAGTATTTCCATTTCTATTTGAAGCAAAGGAGTTTTAATAATTATGTTTTTCATTTTAACCTATTTTCAATCACCTGTCAAAAATTTAAAAGTAATATTCAGAAATTTAAGTACTCTGGGACTTAATGGGTTAATATTTTCTATCATAAGTTGGTTTCAATTCCTTTCCTATTACCTTTTACTTGTTTCAATCACTGAACTGTGGCCATGCTGGGGCACCACCTTCAACGGTTTTAGTCACATAGATCAACCCTGGAAGTATTTTCTAAGTTTCATATTGAATTTATCACCAACACAAGTTTTCAAGCAGTTGGGGGGGGGGGGGACAAACATAGACAAACAGACAGACACACATACACACACACACACACGCACATACACACACAACAACCTTTCACAGTTTCTGTCTACCAAATTCACTCACAAAGCACTGACTGGTCCAGGGCTACAATAGAAGACACTTGCTCAAAATGTCACACAGCA
>NC_142934.1:89803317-89828317 GCF_046866305.1 Octopus bimaculoides | reverse complement strand
ATATAGTATAGGCCTTCATAGTATAGGTGCTAAAATGGCTGTTTAGTTAGCACATTTGCTTTGCAGCCATGTGGCTTCAGGTACAGTTCTACTGCATTGCATTTTGCATCTTCTACAAGCCTTGGCACCAACCAAAGTCTCGTGAGAAGATTTAGGAGATGGAAGACAAAAGACAGTAGTTGTGCTGGGGTGTGTGTGGGTGTGTGTGTTTTGATTTCCTTGTCTTGACATCACACACTAATTGTAAACAAACATCACCATCATCTAAGTGGTGATGTTAATTTGCAATCTTCTATGACAATATGTCTGGCCACTGTGCTGTCCATTCTTCGAAAGATTAGAAGAAATATTATCTTGATTAGAAGCAGGTAAATGTTGGTGACATGAAGTGCATCCAGCTGTAGAAAATTTGTTTCAACAATTTCATTTCGTTTCACCATACAAGCACAGAAAAGTGGATGTTAAACTGATCATGATAATGATGGTTATGAACTTTGCAAAGAATGTGCTGGGATTTAGAAATACTTACGATCTGTTTCTCTGTGTATTTATTGGAACTGAGCAAGTTGACAGCTTCCATGTGGCCAAAGTCAATGTCATGACCCAGTAAGAAGATAAACAGCAGTTTGCAGACATATTTCTTCTTTTGATAGCCATCCAAGGTTTTGTCACCTAAAATTGATAAAGAGCAGAAAGAAAGATAATATTATAAGAGCTTCTGTCAAAATCACTGATAATATTAGAATGAAAATTAGCGATTATTAACTGGTTTTGAAATTTAAAAATAATCTAACAATCCATTCATGTATAAAGTTTTAGTTTTTATGATACAGTTTAATAACAATGACAAGAAAAAATAAACAGTATGGATGAACAAATAAGAAAAGGATAATTATACAATAAGGCAAACTCATGAAAAGTTAATAAGGAGATGATATTTAAAATTGAAATAAATACTTTTCATTGTATAATTTCTGACTGCCATGTCAACAATGGTACTTTTGTGAGTGGATTAATAAAAGGCAAAAAAAAAAACGGAAAAAGACACATGTGACAATGGAAATTAGATTTGCATGGTATAATTGAATTAAAACGGTAGTGTGACAATGGGAAATTGAAAGAGAGAATCTTGGTGAAAGAAAAATTAGCAGCAGACTGGGAATGTAGGGGAAATCAAATTTGTTTTGAGTGGGACTTCAAGTTTCATCTGACAGTTTATGAAGTCACCATATGAAACTTGAAGTCCCAATCAAAATTAATTTTATAATCAAATTGACTCTGCTTTTAGTCAGTAAGTGTTCTATTGTTATTTTTTAAACTTGTTTTTGAATCAATGTAACATTTACAATATGAAGAATTAGCTAGGGAGGAGAGGGCAGAGAGAGGGGGGAGGGGCAGAGAGAAAGAGAGAGGCAGAGAGAAAGAGAGGCAGAGGCAGAGAGAAAGAGAGGCAGAGGCAAAGAGAGGGAGAGCTAGTAGATATGCAGACAAACATAGAAGCCAAGAAAACCAAAAGAAATGACAGTGGTAAAAAATAATTTAGCAAAAATTCAAAAGACTTTTTCATCACAAACATCTCACCAAAAGAAATCCACATTTATTTGTCAAAAGGTAAAATGAGGATGGAATTAGCCCCAAAGTAAACAATAAAGCATATGACAAAATATTTCACAGAGTTCAGTTCCATCTCTCAAGGTTTAGAGCAGGGAAAAGAAGGGTATAGTAACCCAAATAGGCTAAAATTTAAGATTTCAAGGCTAATGCATGCGATGAAAAACATCTTAGACCTGAAGCAGATTTGGATGGAGTAGAGAGAAGGCATGAATAGCAACGAAAGGATTTTGACAATCATAACTGATTGACTGACTAAATGATTAATTATGTAATTGATTAGTTAGTTGGTTCAAAGTTAACGAATTGACTAATAATAATAAAAGAAGTGAAACAGAACCAGAGCATGTGTGTGTTTATTATTGGCATAATGACTTTCCCAATAAACAACAAAATAAAGAGATGCTTTTATTGCTCGACACTTTCTGCTGACAGTTTTTGTATAATTTTCTTATTTTGTTGCATAAATGAGATTTTAGACTACATTTTTCAAATATTTCTAGTTTATATCAATTTTGTCTGAAAATTTTTTTTTCTTGATTTTTTTTTAATATAAGTTCATTGAGATGGGAGCAAAACTATGTTATTCAAATTTTATGTCAAGTGAGGTGTGAAAATCTTAGAGAGTAACTGTATATTTTTCTTGTCAAAACTACTGAAGCTACAACATTCATACTTCACATATAAAATGATAAATACAAACAATATAACACTCTCTACCTATGTAAGGTTTGAAAAGAGATGTTTTTTCTTTACATTTTACACATTACTGTCCTCAAGTTTTTGAAGCTGGAAGCTGATTCTACACATACACATATTTAGTTGAATAAATATTAGAAGCTTTCAAAGAAAGGTACGTACACACTTAAGAATGCATCGATTAATTCACAGAGTTACAAGACAATTCACAAGAGTGAGCAAAGAATTCTTTCAAATTTTGGCAAAAATGCTCACAGTTTTGAGGGATGGGGCAAATTAATTACATCAACCCCAGTGCTCAACTAGTGTTTATTTTATTGATCATGAAATGATGAAAAGCAAAATCAATCTCAGCAGAATTTGAACTCAGAACACAAAGCTACAAGAAATCACACAACTATTATATTTAAATTTTCTTTAAGCAAAATTACAAAGCTCAAAATAATTTGAAATATTCTAATTTTTTGCTTACTTATTTCAAACCACTAATTTACGCTCTACATAAATATTATCTTTTCTTTTTTATTTATCATATTAAAATTTCATTTTTCTCTTTGGTTAAAAAATAAATTCTTTGATTTTTTTATTTTTTTATTACATTTTTTTTTAAATGATAGATGATTTAAAACTTATTCTGGTATTTAGCTTAGAGCTGTATTTCAAATTATAGACATAATTAAATCTAAAGTGAAAAACAATTTTTAGCATTTAGAAAAGCTAAAAGTCCAAAGTCATCAATTGTTTAGAATCACGTCCACAAAGCTATTTTATTTTGGATATATAATGTGCCACAAGTCACTGCCTAAGTCCATCCTGACAGAAAGTGTAGAGGGGAAGAGAGCAAGAGGCCATCAAAGACATTAGTGGACCGATATCATCAAAAAATGGATTGAAAAACAAGAGCCTGGCTGATGCACAGGGAAGGCACTTGGCTGATGGCTGGATTAGATATAAGGAATTAGCCTTTGTTTTAAATATATTTTTTTTAATATTTTGTAACTAAGAAGCCAGCAGAAGAATCTTGCTTTATACAAAGCTTGCTGGTTAATCTCTTGGTAAAATTCTGTAAAAATATTCTAGGATACAAGAGTAAAGAACAATTTTTTTTTTGTCTTACAAAAGAAAGAAAGAAAAAAAGCTATGCATTTTGTAATTCTATGCTACAACAGATGCATAGTAGATATCAATTGTAAGAGCCCTGACAGATATTTTTTAAAAACTAACCATTTTATTCTCTCTGCTCAACATAAAAGTGATATATTAACATCATCATCATTTAATGTCCACATTCCGTGCTGGCATGGGTTGGACAGTTTGACAGGATCCAATGGGCCCAGGGACTGCATTGTGTTCCAGTACCTGTTTTGGCATGGTTTCTATGGCTAGATGCCTTCCTAATGCCAACCATTTTACAGCATAATGTATGTGTGTGTGTTTATATATATATGTATGTGCGTGTTTTCTAATATAAAATACATCTTTTATAATCCAGGAACAAATAAATATTTGGAAGAATAGAAACCTAAAAGCAGAAATTTGTTTTCAATTTTTGTACTAAGTTTGAAAACATCTGACTTGTTCAGTGTAACAAACACCTTAATTCATTTGCTTCAACATGTTTTTTGTGGGAAAGTCTATGTCAGCTCTGACAGCAATTAAAATCAAGTTTCAAAATAAGTCAATTTTTTTCTTTTCATAATTTCAATCTATTAATACTTTGCAATAATTTTTCTAATCTGCTCTAGATTTCTCTGTACCTATTTTGATTTTAATTTTTAGATACATCAATTATGGCTATGAATGAATATATATTTCTCATTATGTTTTTACACACACACACATTATATAAGAACTTTTAATATTTTTGAACTAAAAAATATTATCCATTTATGTTTTTAGAATTCTATTTATTGATTTTAATTTTGAGAAGAGCTGAGATCAATCAAAGAAAGGGAAATTCCTGATGAAGTTCTTCAATTATGGCTCTACCGAATCAGAGAACAAAAGAAATGCGAAGCCATGTGTCATCTGTTTTGAAAGTACTGAATTCTGAGTCTTTCAAAAAAGAATCAGTTGAAGAAATTCTTTGACAATTTACATTTGTGTCACTCTTCCAAACGAGAAATATTTCGAGAATTTAGAAACAGTTATTAAAAGACAAAAAATTAGAAAGGAACAAGACAATATAATTTGATCAAAATTAGCTTTGAAGTTAGCCTGAAAGATGAAAGAAAATCTGTGTACTATTGAAAGGAAACAATTTGTCAAATTTGCATTGATTGAAAAAAATGTGTAACCGGAAAGACACCATATAACTGGCTTCAGTGTCTCTGTCTCTGCACAAACAAATAGTGAACTATTTTGGCCAAAATCTGAGAGAACAAGAAGTGATTTCTTTAATCAAAGACAAGATTTTACTAGACAACCTGATGGCACTACAAACGTCAGGAGCATTTCACAAGAGTGGTGCAATTACCAAATTTGAAAAACATTTGAAAAAGATGTGTTTTTCTGCTCTCTACTCCAGACCTCTCTTAGAAATGGAACCTTTCACAAGAGTGATGCATATCACAATGTGCAAGGTGGTGGTGGTGGTCTGAGGTAGAGAGAGAGAGCATTGGTGTTTCTGATGATAGAATTCCAATTATATTACAGTATTAGTGGTTTTGTTGCTTTGGTCAAAAAGTAAAACCCCAACATTGGATGTGAATAGGACCCTAAACTGATGGCTGTCATCAATGATATCATCCAAGATTGTTAATGTTGTTGAGCAGTGTGCCCTAAACATGTGACTGTGTTTGTGATGTATCTGAGAAGAGGCACTTAAAAACCTTTCTGCAGGATCAAAAACACGCAGACAAGTTCTGTAACTCCATTGGGCTGCTATCTTTGATCATGTCAATGCATTAAACAAGAAGTTTCAACAACAAAGACAAAAACCCATCAATGTCATTTTAGAAAGAGGAAACATTCATTTCAGTATTCGGATCAAGATGTCTAAAAAGAAACAAGAAAATGGACCGGAAAGCAAATAGCCATTTTGGGCTGACCAAAGCCTTGCAAATGGATTTGACAGCTGGAAATTAAGAACAATGTACAGAAACCAGTTTGACCCTAAAGACACAGCATCCATGTTGCTATGACATCAAAAAGTCCTAATTTTGATTTTATATCAAAAATGAAACATTATAATTTCTGCAATAACCTTAAATTCAGTTTTTTAAATATTTCTTGCTTTCATTCATTTCAGTGTTTTGGGTATTTTGATGTGTCCCTTGTTTGACTTTTGATATTTCTTCAAACTAATTGTAATAAACTTGAAAACTGATCTGGTAAACATTAACCCTTAATGACTGGGAACTCAGTTCCATGCATGCGTTCTTGAAACACAGAGACTGAGTTAACTCAGTTTTGAAAGTGGGATACTTTCTGGAATTTTCCACATTTTATATTGGGGTTTCTCAACCATTTTTTTACCTATGGATCCCTTTGATTCCTATTCTATTCAGAAGGACCCCTTTCATTCCTATTCTACTCGGATTGACCCCTTTCATTCCTATTCTACTAAGATGGACCCTCCTAGTTATTCAAGGCTTAAAAAGTCATTATCTGTTTATAATTAATTATTAGGAATTGAATAAAAAAATTTGTTAAACTATTTTGTGTAAGCAATTTATTGCAGATAAATTCTAACAACAAAATCTCATGTGGAGCTCGGCTGAGAACCACTGCTTTATATGACAAAGTCGTATGTATGTTTTATTTTTACCAACTGACAGAAAGAGGCTGCAAGAACTGGTTTGCATGTAATTAATATGATACATCACCAGCAAAATTTAATCAGTGCAGTGAGGGTAAAAATTTATCCATATTAATCCTTGAAAACTGAAAATTAATCCATGAATATTATTAATATTTTTCCTTTTAATTTCTTTATAGTAATTGTCATTTAAAAAAAATAAATAAATAAAGTAATCAGTTGGATTCCAAAGATAGAATCTGAGTTACCCTAACATTAAAAAGTTTTGATTCTGCACGATTTTTCACAAACCTGAAGATGTTACAATGAAATTCTTTAATTCAAATCTTTTTATCTATTTCTGTTTGTATGCTTTTCTTAAGTCACATATTTGACATTTGTTTGGCTTTTCAATATGAAGTGATCCAACAATTTTTTTATTTCAATAGATAGAATTTTTGCAGACTTTGTAAAAGAATCTTTAAGAATTTTAAAGAATTTTTAAGTGCAATCGACACGCTTTTGTTCACTTTGAAATCCGGGAATAACTTCATTTTACCTGAGCAAATTTTTTGGGGGGGAGGGGGGGAATATCAAAAGGAACTCTGATACTTGTTTTAGAGTCATTAAAATAAATATTAAACTGGTTCCATTAATAACACCCACCAATTCACTTTATACTTAGTCAAAAGAAACCAATATATAAACAGGATTTTCATGTTATTTTCCTTTACAAAGCAAAAAAAAAAGGGGGAACTAAATAATTAAATAAACCCTCTCTATCAGATGAGAGAATTTATTCAATGTAAAGAGAAGTAAAGCAATCAAAAGTTTACCTTTGAATTTGGAACGAATATTTGCCAATTCTTTGTTGATGCGCTTAATTTCTGCTTCCTTGCTTTTACCTGAAGCAAAAAGAAAATAGATTTATGAAGATTAAAAGCGAAATAACAAAGAAAATTTACTAAAATCTGGATGAACCCTCCACCCCAAAACTGATGAATTAAAAATATTCATCTTGCTATTTGATTTTTATCAACTGTCTAATTCTGGTTTACTTTAAAAAACCCTAAATACAACATGGTTGATACATTGTCATGATGACCACTTGTTGTACAGGGTCCATATTATAATGTGAACTTTCTTATTCAACCCCACCACACACACACACACACACACACATACATACATAAACATACAAAATGTTAGGTGAAAGGTAAAAGCCTACCAAAGAGAAATGAATTGAGCCAATTTCCATCAAACAGAAAATTGATGTTCAAAAGAGAATGTACAGAGAATTACAGCATTAAAGAAGGAAAACACTCAGTGGAATGACAACTAAAATGTGACTCTGCAGTAAATATTCTTCCGCAAGGTTGCATGTGCAAAGTGGGATGTACTTAAAAGAAATATCAATTTACGTCTATATTTAATTTTACAAAATATTTTATCTCACTGCAATTTAATTTGAAATTTGAGTGACAAAATATTCAATTAAATTAATGGATATCTTTATTGTTATTGTATTCACGTATGTATTTAAGTTTAACTGTGAATTTACTTCAGTCTATACTTCATACATTTTGATAAATTCTAGTTTCCCAAGCTGTTTTACCTTGATAGTACATCCATTACCTTCATGGTGCATCTATTTTATATACACAGAATTTCAACCAAAAATCTAATAATGTGCACTCTTCCAAAAAACAAAAAACTGGTACTCCATCAGCTATAACGATGAGGGTTCCACTTAACCCTTTCATTTCCAACTCGGCTGAAACTGCCTCTGGCTCTGAGTACGAATGCTTTGTTTTCATAAGTTTTAAATTATAATCTTCCACCAAACCTTAGTCACAATTTATGTTCCTAACACTAGCTTAATGATAATGAAGTTATTTTACTAAATTCTTTGTTATATTTAAAATTAATTGAAAGAAGCACAGAACATCTCAACAGAAGAATGGTGACAAAAGGGTTAACAAATGATTAATTTAACCCTTTTGTTACCAACCCAGCTGAAACCGCCTCTGGCTCTGTAATACAAATGCTTTGTTTTCATAAGTTTTGAATTAAAATCTTCCACCAAACCTTAGTCACAATTTATGTTCCTAACACTAGCTGAATTTTACTAAATTCTTTGTTATATTTAAAGTAATTGAAAGAAACACAGAGCATCTCAAAATAAATACAGTAACGAAAGGATTAATCCAATCAACAAAATAATCTGCTCGTGGAATTAACATGCAAGTGGCTGAGCACTCCTGGGGTCGATGTGCTCGACTAAAGGCGGTGCTCCAACATGGCCATAGTCAAATGACTGAAACAAGTAAAAGAGTAAATATATATATATATATATATATATATATATATATATATACACACACACACACACACACACACACACATGATACACAGTTCCTTTCTACTAAATTCATTCACAAGGAATTGGTCGACCCAGGGCTATAGTAGAAGACACTTGGCCAAAGTATTGAACGGTGGTACTGAACCTGAAACTCTGTACTTGCAAAGCAAGCTTCCCAACCACACAGTAGACTAAGCAAACCCATTTGCATGGATTTGGTTTGTTAATAAAATGGTCTGCTCAAACATGTTAAAAATATAAAACACATCAACAATTTCATTTTACGAAAGCTTTATGATCCCAAATGAATCACAAGAGAATAATGCTTAGTGTTTGTGTTTCAATGAAATATAAATCATTGACGTAAAGAAAAAATGACTTGGTTATAAACACTTGAGACTTAGTTTAACTTGAGATTGTAAATTACCGATATAACGAGAATGTGTAGAAAGAGTAAGTTGCTTTATATAGATTACGTAGTTAAGCACATTTATGGGACAACTACAAGCTCAAAACATGGAGCTGATTGTCTGGAAAGTCTCTTGGATGAAAGCCATGCATAAATCAATCAGGAAGAAAAGATCCACACAGATTAAGTCCAGACAATAATATAGTACTCCAACAGGATGGATGCCAAAGCAAGAAAGTCAAAAAGATTAGCTTTGCTTGTCAAAGGTCATCATAACCATCATCATCATCATCATTTCACATTCAGTTTTCCATGCTTGCTTGGGTAGGATGGAATTTGTTGAGGCAGATTTTCTATGTCTGGATGCTCTTCCTGTCACCAACCTTCACCCGTTTCTAAGTATGGTAATATTTTGCCATGACCAGACATGTCTCAAAAGACTGGAAATAGAGGACACTGCTTGCATGATGATGACACTCACATACAACTATCACACAACATCATGGTAAGGAAACAGTAACACACACACATAAACAAATAGATAGATGAGAGATTTCTTTCAATTTCCGTCTACCAAACTAACTCACAAGGCTTCAGACAGCCCAGGGCTACAGAGGAAGATACTTGGCAAAAGTACCACACAGTGGGACTGAACCTGAAACCATATGGTTGGAAAGCTAACTTCTTACCATACAATCAAACCTGCATCCCTGTGTTCATATCTGTTGCTCAAGTTTCAGTTCCACAGTGGCACGTAAATAGCACCATTTGCGTGTGATCGTTACCAGCGTCGCTTTACTGGCACTTGTGCAGTGGCACATTAGAAAATCATTCGAGCGAGGTCGTTGCCAGTGCCGCTGGACTGGCTCCTGTGCAGGTGGCACGTAAAAAACACCATTTTGAGCGTGGCCGTTGCCAGTACTGCGTGACTGGCCCTCATGCTGGTGGCACGTAAAAGCACCCACTACACTCTCAGAGTGGTTGGCGTTAGGAATGGCATCCAGCTGTAGAAACTCTGCCAGATCAGATTGGAGCCTGGTGCAGCCATCCGGTTCACCAGTCCTCAGTCAAATCGTCCAACCCATGTTAGAATGGAAAGCAGGGGTTAAACAATGATGATGATGATTACAAGCAATAGATAGATTGACACTCAATCCTAGAGATGCTTTATTCCCCCCCTCCCATTCGCTTTACTCCATCAAACCAGAGCCAAGTACTGACATCAAGGGAGAGCTACAAGGTTGTGAAAGACACTCATTATTAATTCATTAAAATCTCTGCTACAGCCAATCAACTCATTTAATTACAAGGACAAAACAAAAACAAATGAATGAACTATCTCCAAACCTATCAGATCTTTCTGCTGCATTCGGTTTATTAAAACTAATTGGTTGCAAACCACAATAACCACCAAAAGCTAATCCACCCTTTTCCCTACCATCAAAGCTGTATTTTATTTTTCTTCCAACATTCTGTACATAGAATAGTCTGTCATTCCAAGCACTGCTACCTTGAAGAGTTTCTGGTCCCCCTCTTAAACTCTGATTCTTCCATCTTCTATAATTTATGACTTCAGGAGGTTTTGGTAAAAGCCTCTTTCCTCAGACATATAACTATGTTATTACACACACACACACACACACACACACACACACACACACACACACACACACACACAATGTAAGTACATCTATTCTCATTTAGCACAGGAGTTTGATTTTTTAAAAAATCCTGTTTAATGAATTAGTGATAAATGAATAATAGAACCAGCCCATGCTGGAGCCATGTAAGAAGCATCCATGCTAGTGCTGTATAAAAAGCACCCAGTACACTCTGTAAAATGATTGGTGTTAAAAAAAAGGGACAAAGCAGACAATTGGAGCCTGGTGTGACCCCTGACCTTATCAGCTCATGTCAAACCATCCAACCCGTGCCAGCATGAAAAATGGACTTTGAATGATGATGATGACTAAGAACAAATGGGGAAAACTAGGTTTCGTTCCAAGATCCCAAGTTGTCTCCAGCATTGTGTATAGTCACTCAGGCAAGCTTTTGTGATCCAAACAGAATCTTCGATCCGCAACCCTTATTATCACAGATCAATTTGTGGAACATATTGTGTTATTCCGGATCAATGATAAATGAGGATGAATGCATACTTTATACACAAAAACACAAAGACATACACACATCTTTCTCAATGTCACAGCTTCAAATAAAAAAAAAAAAAACAGAAAGAAAGTAGCCTGGCTCAGAAACTTGATATTTGGTGTAAACACACACACACCCAAACTTAAGATTCCTTTATGGGTTTATGACGCAATTAAATGCACACCAGAATAAAATCAATTCAAATCTAAATTGCTTTATTGCTAAAAACTTTCAACAGCAAGTGTCACATGGTGAAAAAACAAAACATCACTTAACAGACAACAGCAGTTTGGATTTCAAACTTCCACCTTAATAACAACAGATCTAAAATCATTAAAAAATTTATACGACACACTTCATGAATATTTCTTCAAACAGATTTACTTTGTTATTACTGGGAATGTCTGCTATGAATTTTGATAAGCTTTATGGTAAATTTCTAATAATACTTAAATGAATGCTGCAGATAGTTTCAAGAGGTGGGGGGGAAAAAAATGTGTTGCATTTTGAGAGAACACTGAAGCACAAAGAAAATCAATGTGACAAATCTAATATGAAAGGCTTTGATTTATGGTAATTTACCATTTCTAATAAATCCAGGAAAACAAAATGAATATTATCAGGGAAGAGGGATAAGTGGCTTTCCTTTTGTAAAATATACTGAAATAATAGGGGCAGATATGACTGTGTGATGAAGAATTTTATTTACCAACCACATGGTTTAGGGTTCGGTCCCACTGTGTGCTACATTATTCACATTTGACGGATATTTGTCCTCATCTTGTTTCATGTTAACACAACATTTCAGCTGATATACCCTCCAGCTTTCATCAGGTGTCCTGGGGAAATTTCGAACCTGGGTTCTCATTCCAAAGGTATTTTTCGATATTATCATTATTATTATTATTATTCGTGTCACTGCCTTGAATCGAACTTGAAATCTTGGAGTTAGTAGCCTGCGCTCTTAACCACTATGCCATATGCCCGACGGCTAATAAGGTCGTTGTTGTCAGTGGTATCGAGTACGAGTGCATGTGCCTGTCTTAACCACTATGCCATATACCCAACGGTTAATAAGGTCATAGTGGTTAAGAGCGTGGGCTACTAACCCCAAGATTCCAAGTTCGATTCTAGGCAATGACCTGAATAATAATAATAATGATAATATCGAAAAATACCTTAGGAATGAGAACCCAGGTTCGAAATTTCCCCCCAAGACACCTGATGAAGGCTGGAGGGTATATCAGCTGAAACGTTGTGTTAACAACAAACAAGATGAGGACAAATATCCGTCAAATGTAAATAATGTGCATAATTCCTCATCTCTTAAATATAGAACTGCACTGTGTGGTAGTTTGGGCAAATGTCTTCTACTAGGCAGAATCTAAAAGTCAATCATGTGTATACATGTGGGTGTGTGAGAGTGTCTCCTTGTCTTACGACGATGATGATGCACCATCATCAAGGCACTATATGTGGTAGCTAAATCTTTAGAACTAGTAGCCAAATATTCCTCATATCATACTCTACTGTACAGAAAAAAGGAAGGACAGATAAGCATTTCACTTGGCATGCTAAAAATTCTGCCAGCTCACTGCTTTAATAATGATGATGGTAATAATACTCTACTAATAATACTACCCCCCCCCCCAAAAAAAAAATTGTATCTAAAATTGTACTCTTACTGAAGTTAAACATTTCCATTTTTTATATTCTAGAATAGAAATTTATAATTAATTATTGAAAATAATGCAATAATAATAATTTTTTTTAATAATACACTATGTTTAGACTAATTAGATGATAGAAAAATCAATGTTACAAAGGTAACAAATCAAATTTATTTTAGTTTTGTATTGCAACTGATGAAGACTAGCCTTATTGATTAGAGGTTTATCAATGGCCAATCACAGGTTCATTGCATACCAGATGGCGAGAGTGACAAGGGAGGTTTTGTGCTTTCATCATCATCATCATCCTCTTAACACCCACTTTTCCTTGTTTGCATGGACTGAACAGAATTTGTTGTGGTACATTTTCAACAGCTGGATGCTCTTTCTATCACCAACCCTTCACCTGTTGGCAAATAAGGTAATACTTCCTTTTGGTAAAACATGTTTTCATGAAAGACTGGAAATGAAGGACACAACTTATATGATGGTGGCTCATTTACAACTATGTCCAGAAAAGGAGACACTAACACACACATACACACACACACACACACACACACACACACAACAGGCTTCTTTCAGTTTCCAATTACTAAATCCACTCACAAGGCTTTGATTGGCCTGGGGCTATAATAGAAGACATTTATCCAAAGTAGGTAGTGTGGTAAGAAGCTGACTTCCCTATCACATGGGTCCAGGCACCTTGGGCAAGTGTCTTCAACTATAGCCTCAAGCCAACCAAAGCCTTGTGAATGGATTTAGAAGATAGAAACTGAAAGAAGCCTGTTGTATAATGTGTATGCGTGTGTGTGTGTCAGTGTGTCAGTGTGTGTGTGTGTGTGTCTGCGTGTGTCAGTGTGTCTGTGTATGTGTGTGTCAGTGTGTCTGCGTGTGCGTGTCAGTGTGTCTGCGTGTGCGTGTCAGTGTGTCAGTGTGTCTGCGTTTGTGCCCCCCACCACAGCTTGACAACTGGTGTTGGTGGGTTTCCTTTCCAGTAACTTAGTGGTTCCATCTGACCCATGCAAGCATGGAAGAGTGGATGTTAAAACAATGATGATGTTACTTCTTGCTGCTGCTGCTGATGATGATGATAATGATGATGGTCCTCATTTAAGGATGAAGAAAAACCATTGATTAAATCGCAGGAGATATGCATCTGTTGTTCATGGTGGATGATTCATGATAAGAGATGAAGTAATAAAAGCTGCTGTCAGTCAAACTCACTGGTGAAGTGAAAACAGAAATTCTAGGAAGAAAAGACACAAGCATAGAAAACACCATAGAAAAAAAAAAGATTGGCATAAACGCAGCATGTTGTTTTTTGAAACAGTCAGTGATACATAATTTTTATAATTTCAACACTTGAAAATCATATTTGACTAATAGAAAAATAAGACAAAAAGAGAAATATCAATAATTTCACCTTATGCAGTATTTTTTCCGCTTTTTAATCAAATGAAAATAGAATGAATTACTCTTACCAACAGCTGACATATTATTTAAAATAAAAATATAAATTAGAAGTGCAAAGAGATTTTAGAAAGATAAAAATTATGCTAAACTCAACACACACACACACACACACACATTGTAGTCGGAAAGATATTTACTGCAAATCATTTTTTCGAAATAATTGTGGTAAAAATAATGAAATACAGTTTCTCTGCAGCTCTCTGATGCAGATAAAGGTTTACTGAGAGTTAATAAAGAAAATATCAAAAGAGAAAAGGAAAACAAAAAACAAAAAAAAAAAGGAATATCACAGGATGAGATTGCATCTATTTTCCCATGCTGGTGCATATTATTAGTGCAGATGTTTTTATAGAAAGGTTATTCCACTACAAAACAGAATTGTCTTTCATAAAGAGAAATCCAGCCAGCCGCTGAATACTACTTCCAACATACACATAC
This sequence comes from Octopus bimaculoides, assembly GCF_046866305.1. Classification (NCBI taxonomy): domain Eukaryota; kingdom Metazoa; phylum Mollusca; class Cephalopoda; order Octopoda; family Octopodidae; genus Octopus; species Octopus bimaculoides. Next base: position 89,813,762 of record NC_142934.1, on the reverse strand, counting down.
ATAATTCAATGTACTAATTCAACAGCTCAGAGAAATATTCCGAAATGAATCACAACACTAAAGAAGATTTGTACTTTTCACAAATCGTACAAAGTAGGAATAAAATTGTGAATGCCGATCATAATAAAATTGGGAAGATAAACACTGGTAACATGCCATAGAGGCTGTAGAAATTCTTTCCCCCAAATCCTATCAATTTAACTGACAGCAAATCCCATGTTCTTCATCTGATTGATTATTTTTCAGAACATGTAGGTGTATTTTCTTTGGTTTGCCGTTAGCTTGTCTATGAAAATATTAGATTTAGACAAAAATATATATATATATATATATATATATATATATATATATATATATACGTCACTGGTTCACCATTCTTTGCTCCTTAAGCACTTCTCGTCAGATAATTTATGTCAGGAAAAAACATTGAATCGATTGTTTTATGTATTTAGTTGCTGAATCACCATTAGTAACTTTGAGAGTACAATTTTACGTCTAAGAGAAAACCTCTCAATTTTGTTACAGAAGACACAGAATTGTGCATTCCTAATGTCAGTGATAACGAAAATAACTAAAGAAGAAGCTTGACTTTTCAACCATGTGATTTCAAGTTCAGTTCTACAGCACGGTTCCTTAGGCAAGTGTCTTCTACTATATTTATAGCCTTGAGCTGACCCAGTACCTTGTAAGTGAATTTGGTAAATGGAAATTGTTGGGAAGCCCTGTGAGTGGTGGGAGTCTTTGTCCCCCCCACCCCACCACCATTTGACAACCAGTGTTAGTTTGTCTCCATCCCCCAGAATTCAGTGGTTCAACAAAAGATTGATTGACTAAGTACCAGACTTTAAAAACAATTAGCATTGGGGTTGATTTATTCAGCCATACCCTTCAAGGTGGTGCTCCAGCATGGCCACAGTCCAATGAATAAAACAAGAAGATAAAAGTTATATATCCACTTGATCAGGGTTGACCTGGGGTTAAACAACAACACCTACAACCACGTAACGACAAATCACATTGATTCTTTAGATTTGATAGAAACAATAATTGATATAGTTTATCCATAACTATTCAATATCATAGATTTGTAACATTGCTCAAAATAGAATAAAGAAGGGAAACTAAATGAATTTGAAATATAAGAGTAATTTCACTTCGCCAAAAATTGAGACTTAAGATTCTCTTTCCAAGTGGTTATTTCCATCGTGTGTTTTCCTAATTTTGGCAGAAAGAAAAAAAATAGCCCGTTTCACCCTATAAAGCCTAAATGCAACTAAAAGAGGGTGTGGAAGGAATCAATAATTATCAATTTTCAATTTCCTCCAAAAATGGTGTTTTTTTTTTTGTTTTTTTACAAAAAAGTGTTTTATTTTAGATTTATCATCCATAAAACCCAAATCTGTATTTTAATTAGAAACTGAAGCCAATCTCAATCCTTCTCCAATTCTAAATGGTTTCCACTGTGAAGTTAACTTTTGAAGATCTAACTCGTTAACATTTAAACCAGTCACATCCAGCTCAAATATTCTACCCATTTTTTGTTCAAACCAGCCAGATTTGGCCTCTCACGCTAACCCTACAGCATCATTCTAAAAATAAATAATCACACCATTAAAATCTCATATTTTCGAGATAAAGCCTTTTCTACCAAAATGCAACTGTGAAATTTTTGGCAACACATTTCTTTTTAACACTTGAAGTGGAGGCTTATCTTTTTATAATTACTGATATGGCTTCAGAAAGTAGTGATTCTAACCTGGAAGACTTTATATTCAAAGACTTCCAAATTGTGGAAGAAACTGAAAGAAAATAACAAAGATTTGTCTTTCAATGGGTCAGATATAGAGGTTTCTAATGTTTTCCTTTGACGAAGAAGAACATTTTAATTTTAGAGAAAAAGTGAAGATCTTCAGAACACCATTCAAAAATATTAAAATGCCAATACATATTCCTGTAAATCATTGGTATTTAAACAGCTACTGACAAAATTTCAAGTCTACACATTAAAAAAAAAAAAATGAACAGAATTTCAAGCGAATATTGTTGTTATTCCTCTTGAACATGATTAATTGAAAACAACGTGAATAATTAAGCATTACATTTGACAGAGTGATCTAAATGCTAAAGGGCTAATTTAATTGATATCATCTCAGTGGTTTTTTTCCCTTCACTTGTGTCTCCTTTGTGTATCTTTACTACTACTACTACTACTACTACTACTACCATCTAACAGTACTTCATCCAACATACATCACCATCATTGTCACTTCACCCCGCCCCAGCTTCCATTTCACAATACCTAATCGTTCGCACATGCTAAGTCATATTACTGATGCGCTACCCATTCCTCTCCAATACTTGCAAACCTTTTGACTTCTCTCCCTATATTTCAATGTCATACATCAAACTCCTGATACTAAGCAGCATTATAATTTGATATTTACATAAAGAATGTCTTCTTACTACCAAAAGAAGAAGATGCAGCATTTCCTTCGTTAATCCATAATCTACTCTGCACTCAGATGCTTCATCAATCATCACTAATTTCATCGTTTGAACAAGAGAATCTCTGTACAATCACCAACTGTTAAAATCTAATCTACAACAACCAGATCAGTTTATGGCCTTCACGACCGCATGTTCTTACTTATACCAGCAAATGTGCTGCATTTTAAAGTGGTAAATGTGTATCGCCCACAACACATTAGTCAGTTCAAGGTCACAGTACAAGATGCCCAAGATGTCATACAGTGGATATGAGCCTGAAGCCGTTTAGTTCCAAAGCAAGTTTCTTAGCCACACAGCCACGCCTGTACCAAGGTACAATAATGTGTATATTGGCACTCCGTCGCTTACGACGTCAAGGTTCCAGTTGATCTGATCAACAGAATAGCCTGCTCGTGAAATTAACGTGCAAGTGGCTGAATACTCCACAGACACGTGTACCCTTAACGTAGTTCTCGAGGATATTCAGCGTGACACAGGGTGACAAGGCTGGCCCTTTGAAATACAGGTACAACAGAAACAGGAAGAAAGAGTGAGAGAAAGTTGTGGTGAAAGAGTACAGCAGGGTTCGCCACCATCCCCTGCTGGAGCCTTGTGGAGCTTTAGGTGTTTTCGCTCAATAAACACTCACAACGCCCGGTCTGGGGATCGAAACCACGATCCTATGACCACAAGTCCGCTGCCCTAACCACTGGGCCATTGCGCCTCCACTAGGTACAATAATATACCAATCTAAAATACCAGATGTGAGGTCGTTTAACCTGTACTAAGTACAGCAAAGAATATTCGTAATAAATCCCAATCCTCTGAACCATGAACTAAGAGCCCATATTATAACTGTTCAGTTATAATAGCATTTTAATAATTTTAATATAAGGTTAGACATAACATAACTTATAAGCCATGTACACCAAATACACTTCATTTAACTAGTAAAACTAGTAAGAGCAACAAATTATTCCCAAATGTTTCTGGAATTTGAATAACATACATCAAACTTTTACAGCTTGATTAAAGAGAGGTTTTATAGATTTACATTTATTTCTTTGAGTTGCCACAAATATTTTGTTCTGTACAAGCAATTACTTTCAGCTGCTACAGAGAATATGAAAATATTAAAATATGAGAAGATATTATGCTGTCTAAACTGCAGCATTTAGATATATCTTCACTGGATTTACAATATATTAAACATATAAACGAAAGAAGCAGCTGTTTAATCATAAGGTCAACTTTATAGAGTTACTTAATATTTCATAATGTAAACACATTTGTTCTCTATCATGTCCGTCCTTCATTATTAGACGTCCACTTTTCCATGCCAGCATGGATCAGACAAAGTTTTGTTGAGGCGGATTTTCTATGGCCAGATGCCCTTCCTATTGCCAAACCTAACCTGCTTTCAGACAAGGTCAGACATGTTTCTCATTGAGGACTGGAAACAAACAACAGTGACACTTATTTGCAATCATCACATGATGTCAGGACAAGGACACACACACACGAGTTCCTTTCACTTTCTGTTGACCAAATTCACTCACAAGGCTTTGGTCAAGCCAAAGCCATATTAAAAGACATTTGCTCAAGGTGCCATGTAGTGAACCTGGAACCATACAGTTGGGAAGCAAACCACACAGCCACACCTACAACTGTCTGTCATAATTAAGTGGGGCCAGAAAACAAAACTAGATGGTGAGCAGGTTTCATAACCATGCTCTGTGTGGTTAAGAAGTAAATATGTAACCACATGGTTCTGGGTTCAGTCCCACTGTGTAGCACCTTGGGCAAGTATCTCCTACTATGGCCTCCAGCTGACCAAAGCCTCATGAATGGATTTCGTAGACAGAAACTGAAAGAAGACTGTCATGTGTATGTGTGTGTGTGTATCTGTGTTTGTCCCCCACTGTCATGTGACAACCAGTGTTGGTGTGTTTACATCTTTGTAACTTAGTGGTTTGGCACTGGTGTTGGTTCGTTTGACTAAAAATTATTCATACTAGAAGACACTTGCCTAAGGTGCCACGCAGGGGGACTGAACCTAGAACCATGTGGCTTAGAAGCAAGCTTCTTACCACACAGCTACTCTTGCACCAATATGTAGCTTTTAAATCTGTTTATGGGAAACATTCTGAATATGCAAATGAAGCTCCTATTCCATCATGGCGGCCGCAGTCTAATGATGTTGACTGGTGAGTCAGTTTTTCAGGGTTACATTAAGTTGTGCCAATATAATGTAGGATGTCGCATGGAAACACACATAGCAATGCATTAAATGTCTATAAATGCCATTCAAGGATTATTATTATCTCTGCCTTAGCGAAGGCGGAGGTATTCTTTTCAGTTGTATTTGTTTGTCCATGGACAAGATATCTCAAGAACTGTTGGATGGATTTGGATGAAACTTTCACGGATGTTTGGCCTCATGACTGGCATGAACTGATTAAATTTTGGAATTGCTCCAGTACTGGACAAGGATTCTGGATTATTTCATTTTTCCATCTTTTTTACTTAATTTTTGAGAGTGGCCAGGTTCATTTCTAGTATTCTCATTTGTGAGAGCAGTCGAGTTTATTCCAGATATTCTCATTTTAAAAATCATCTCCGGCTAATCATTGAGAGGATGCTGGTGTTGCCTTGGCAGAGGTTTACGCTCTCCAGGTGCTCTTGTCATTATTATTATTATATATATAATAGGGAGGATCAGGTGGAAGATTAACAAAGAAATTGAATCAACCATGTGCTAAGCATAAACCATTTGTGGATTTGTAACCACATATGAAGCACTTACGGTAACAGTTTCATTCCACAGCAGAAGTTTATGTCAGAAGCAATGAAACACTTCTGTGAAATAATGGCTACTCTTAAATGGCACCATAGGAAGAATTAATTATATTAGAAAAAGGATATTATTAAAGACATCCTGCCTGAGGCATTTCAGTAATTTTTATTCTATTAAAAATTTAGTTCTTGCAGAATTTACATAATAAATTACAAGACATTTTTCTTTTTTTTTTTTTTTACATTTTCAAAACTCAAAAGAATTCTCTTTGCAAATTTTTTTATTTTCCAAAAAATATATTTTTTAGCCTAAATGCATGTGTGTATGAGTGTATGGATGTGTACACATGTAACGGGCGTTATCTGGAGAATTATTCTCCAATTTTAAGAACAAGATTACACACAAGAAAAAAAAAATAACATTTTCAATTATGGAAGAGAATTATCAAAGAAATCTTCATTTTCCCATGAGGGTGCTAAATGTGATAAATTTTTTCTTTCTTTATTTTATTTTTTTTCTTTTTTTGTTTTATGTAATATGTCGGAGAAGAAAATTAGTGTGCAGTAACAAAACAGAAGTCCGGTTGGCTGATAATATCTTCTTCAAACTTCTGAAGAACAGAGAAATGAAAGAGATTAGCAGCTTACCGTATACTCAGAAGGATGTCAACACAATATTAGAAACATAGAGAATGGAACAGAGACTGTGTGTGTGTGTGTGTGTGTGTGTGTGTGTGTGTGTGTGCAGTAACTTGGGAAATAAACATCTGATAAAAAAACAATAAGTAAACTAGATTGTTTGTCTTTTACATGTCTCAGTCACTTGACGGCAGCCATGCTGGGGCACCATCTTGACTGGTTTAGTCAAATAGATTGATTCCAGTATTTGTTTTTTTTAAAAAAAGTTTGCTACTTATCCTACTGGTCTCTTTTCCCGAATGTAGACATAAACAAACCAACAACAGTTGTCAAGTGGTGTCATACACACACACAGTTTCCACTGACGAACCTCACTCACTAGGCATTGATCAAGCTAGGGTTATAGTAGAAGACACTTGCCTAAGGTGCCATGTAGTGGGACTGAACCTAAAACCATGTGGTTGCAAAATGAGCTTCTTAACCATACAACCATGTCTGTGCTGCAGTAATAATACTTTTTCCATGAATATGCACTTCGTTTGGGAAGGACTTCTCCATTTATACAATACTGTTAACAAGATTATCAGTTTGCATCACAAATAAAAGAAAGCATTCCACCGTTAAACATTTTATGTGAATAACACAGATTGTTTAATCTTAAAACTGCAATAACCAAACAATAAAACCACATCTAAAGAACCGGTGCTGGCACCATGTAAAAAAGCTCCCATGCTGGCTCCACATAAAAAGCACCCAGTAAACTCTGTAAAGTTGTTGATATTAGGAAGGGCATCCAGCTGTAGAAACCATGCCAAAATAGACAATTGGAGCCTGGTACAGCCTTCCAACTTGCCAGCTCCTAGTCAAACTGTTCAATGCATGCCAGCATGGAAAACAGACATTAAATGATGATGATGATGATAATGATGATGGTAGTGACAGTAAGGCTTTAGAATCTTAAACTTTGCACAAGGTTATCCTATTGTGAACCACATTTTACAAATAGGTTGGGAAATCCAATTGATATTTTTACCAATTACTTCTTCTTTGCTTTGCTTATGTTACTTCTGTGGGTAACCAACACAATTTGGTTGTCACTACTTTTAGTTTACCTATTTTTGTATCTCACCTGTCCGCATCATCATATTGAAGTCCACTTTTCCATGCTTGAACGGATCAGGCAGAGTTTATGGAGGTAAATTTCCTGCAGCTGGATACCCTTCCTGTTGCCAACCCCAACTTGTTTCCACGCAAAGTAATATTTCTCCATGTTCAAACTTTTTTTTTTTTTAGCAGAATACTGGAAAGGAACGACACTGCTTGTTTGACAATGACATTTTCCTACAACAATCCCACAATGTCAAGTCAAGGAGTTAAACATACACACACAACAGGCTTCTTTCAGTTTCCATCTATCAAATCCACTCACAAAGCTTTGGTTGGCCTGGAACAATAGCAGAAGATACTTGCCCAAGGTGCCACTCAGGAGGACTGAACTCAAAACCACACAGCTGAGAAGCAAATTTCTTAACCACAGTCACACCTATGCCTATGTTATATGTAAAATTTAGTAATTATGTTCTTTTGTTTGTCGTACAAACTGGTTGCTACACACTTTAAAATGGACATCAAAAAGCTGAACATTTCACTCAAAAGACATCCATTATCCAATACGCACAAGTTAAGATATTTCATCTAAGTACATTCACAAATACAACAGAAATCTCTTGAAATATAAAAGTGAGGATAGAGGCAACATGTTAATCTTTCAAAGCTAATGGAGTTTACAAACACACAAATATTATGATAAAATAAGATTCATACATTTTCTAAAAAGAAAAAAACAAAACAAAAAAACAAAAATCAAAGATCTAAATAATATTCAAAACTTCTGAAGAGTATCCTCTGAGAGGCGGGAAAAAGAACAAGAGCGAAAAAAGAAATCTTGTTGGTTGATTAGTTGCAGGTAAAACCACAAAACACTAATGGAAGAAAAAAACAAAAAAAAAAAAATGAACATAGTGAACCTAACTTCCAGGCTAATGCAATAACACTAATATTTATACTGAAGATGATCATAACTGGATTAGATAATGTTGAGATTAGTAGATTAGATAGAGGAAATAAGGTTATTTTTGTTTTTTTTTTAAAGTATGTAACCTACATTGATACCTATCAAACAGTGACAGGTAGTAAGGCTTTAAATCAATTTCTCAGCTTCAGTAAAACAAGCTTGAAGTTGTATTGTGTGAGAAAGTCAGATTGACACGGATAACGAAAATTGGGTTTTAAAAGAAGCAGGATTGCCACAGAAGTGTTAAAAACTATTTGTTGTAAGATACCTGGCACTCTGTTGGTTACGACGACGAGGGTTCCAGTTGATCTGATCAACGGAACAGCCTGCTCATGAAATGAATGTGCAAGTGGCTGAGTACTCCACAGACAGGTTTACTCTTAATATAGTGGCACGTAAAAGCACCCACTACACTCTCAGAGTGGTTGGCATTAAGAAGGACATCCAGCTGTAAAAACTCTGCCAGATCAGATTGGAGCCTGGTGCAGCCTTCTGGCTTGCCAGTCCTCAGCTAAACCGTCCAACACATGCTAGCATGAAAAGCGGACATTAAATGATGATGATGATGATTGTCAGGGAGATCCAGCAGAACACAGAAATGCGATAAGGATTTTCCCCTTTTGAATTACAGGTACGACTCATTTTTGCCAGTTGAGGGGGACTGGAGAGCAATGTGAAATAAAATGTCTTGCTCAAATATACAATGCACTGCCAGATATTGAACTCACAACCCAGTTTTTGTCTGTTTTGTGTTTTTTCTTTTTTTCGCTTTATTAAAACATTCTTTTTCAAGAGTAAACTGATTAGAGGAAACCAAACTTATGGAGCTACACATGAAAAATAGATGTTGGTTCTCCATCTGTAAAAATGGCACGTTCTTTCAATGTAATCCAGTTGTTATTAAGGGGCAGAGTTCATGACAACCATTTTAACAGACAATTTGAGAGAATGTTTTTGTTATTTAAAAAAAAAAAAAATAAATAAATAAATAAATGAAACAAAAATTCTCATTGTCATCAGAACTATAAATTACCATTTCATGAGAAATGATTTAATGATCTTCTAGTTGGTACCTCATTGTTGCATTTGTGATACCCCAGTGACTCAAACATAAATTTTCAAATTGGCAGTTTATTTTGCCAGCAACTATCTCACACCAGACAGGCTGGTATCAAGTCTTCCCTAGATCAGCACTTTTGGGATCGATCAACTATTTCAGTAGTTCTTCCCAGTCCATTGCATCAGAATTCAGACATGTCTATATCAGTTTGTCAGCAGAGAATGTCAATATAATCATTGCTAAATATTATCCTTAATTATTGTTTTTCATACACAGAATTTGGAATTCTTTAGAATTTTATGGGGTGACAGCGTTAAGCAGAATTTTATGAAGTGAAAGTGCTAAGATATAAGTACAAACTTGTTACCAGTTCAAATATACTTGAATTGTATTCAAACTCATAAAAAAAAGCTATTTACACTAATAATGTAAATAATATAAATAATTCCTCATCTCTTAAATATAGAACTGTAAATCAACCCCAGTACTCTTTCTGCTGGTTGCTTTTGCTAAACCTCTAAGCAACAAGGACAAAAACCAAACACTCATGTTTATCTTATTATTTCTATTGTTATTTACGAGGCTTAAACCCTGTGGATTCAGTTTAAGTCAGTTATGCCTAACTTTTAAAATCCTTTTTTAAGTAAACCAACAAAGCAATCACGTTCTTAATCATTGCCTTCAAATTAGCAAAGTAAAAACATAAAATCAGTCCCATTGCACAGTACCTTGGGCAAATATATTCTACTACAGCCTGGGGAATGACCAATGCTTTGTGAGTAGATTTGGCAGGCAGAAACTGGGTGGAAACCCATCATATATTATCATCATCATCAATTAACATCCGTTGTCCATGCTGGCATGGGTTGGACGGTTTGACTGAGGACTGGCAAGCCAGGAGGCTCCGCCAGGCTCCAATCTGTTCTGGCAAGGTTTCTACAGCTGGATGCCCTTCCTAACAACAGCCACTCCGAGAGTGTAGTAGGTGCTTTTATGTGCCACCGGCACGAAGGCCAGTCAGGCAGCACTAGCATCGACCACACTCGAATGGTGCTTTTTACGTGCCACCAGCACATATATATGTAAATAAATCAATTCACACATCTAAGTTAGACTGGATGTGCTAAGTAGTATTTGGCAAAACACTGCTTGTCACTAATAGCTGATTTAAATAAGTTGTGTGTGCGTGTGTGTGTTTCTGTCCCCCACTATCCCACCATCGCTTGAAACCGATGTTGGTGTGCTTACGTCCCCATAACTTAGCAGTTCGGCAAAGGAGAACAATAGAATAAATACTAAACTTACAAAGAATAACTCCTGGGGTTGATCTGTTCGACTAAAATCAGTGCTCCAGCATGGTTGCAGTCTAATGACTGAAACAAGTAAAAG
>NC_142934.1:89675817-89800817 GCF_046866305.1 Octopus bimaculoides | reverse complement strand
TTTTCTCTCTGATTTTCAAAGTTAGTCATAAAATAGGGTCAGTTTGAAACAAGTAAAAAAATTTTTATTAACAACATATTTTTACAAGGAGAAAAGAAAGTAAAAAAAAACATCAAAAGTATAAAAGATGAAATTATCCCCCCCCCCCAAAAAAAAACCAACAATAAACCATAACTACTTCACCAAGGAAACAACGAAAAAAGGGGTTGATTAAGCAGTAGAAGATGGGGGTGGGAAAGGAATAATGGGTTGTCCACCTCAAAAAAAAAAAAAAATGAAGTGTTTGGCCACGCCTCACAAACATGACTGCAATGGTGTTGCCATGGAGAATGATCAGCAATACTCACTGCAACAGCCACCCCACCTCACAGGGCTCGTTTCTTAGGCAGGCAGCAGTTATTCTGATTTTGCAGAGGAAATTGCAGGGTCCAAGAACTTCTGAAGTCTCGGTGGCAACCAGCACAAACAGATAGCAACTGGTCAGGCTCCTGTTTTTGTTTGTCTTTCTCTCCTCCATGTTACGGGTGGCAACACCCACGACAGTTAACAACAGGAATGATAATATTTGTACAATATCTGATTAATTTCAATCCATAACCAGTGAACACTCAGGTTCCAACTGAATTTGATTATATTAGCTAGAAGAGTCGAATATAATTATTATTTTGTACACAGATGCTAAACTGAAAAATCTTTTATAATTGTACCAAACAAAATATTTTGATTCGTATTGATTGAACTTCAAGAATCAACATCAGCAGCAACATCCAAATTAAATCAAATGGAAATTGTAGTTGCGACCCTGTGCCGGTAGCATGTAAAAAGCACCATCCGAACATGGTTGATACCAGTGCTGCCTTGACTGGCTTCTGTGCTGGTAGCACGTAAAAAGCACCATCCGATCATTGTCGATGCCAGCCTCCTCTGACCCGTGCCGGTGGCACATAAAAAGCACCCACTACACTGCCGGAGTGGTTGGCATCCAGCTGTAGAAACACTACCAGATCAGATTGGGGCCTGGTGCAGCCTCCTGGCTTCCCAGACCCCAGTCAAACCATCCAACCCATGGTAAATGGACATTAAACAATGATGATGATGATGATGAAATCCTAACACAAATTGAACAGACCCTGTATGATCAAATATTGGGCAACATAGCCATGCGTGTGGGTGTTAAATACAGGTCATTTAACTACGCTTAAAATCTATTATTCAACCAAGACCAATATTTCATCACTCTTTGATAAAAGGATCAGTTTGAAATGTTAGAGCTCAATTTTGGCTGAGAGTGTAAAATTTATTCCACAGTTTTGAACTCTTGGCTGATTGATGTTGATATTGATTAGGTGCAGGAGTGGCTGTGTGGTAAGTAGGTTCCTTACCAACCACATGGTTCCGGGTTCAGTCCCACTGCATGGCACTTTGGGCAAGTGTCTTCTACTATAGCCTCAGGCCAACCAATGCCTTGTGAGGGGATTTGGTAGATGAAAACTGAAAGAAGCCCGTCGTATGTATATATGTGTGTGTGTGTCCCCCCAACATCACTTGACAACAAATGCTGATGTGTTTATGTTCTCATAACTTAGCGGTTCAGCAAAAGAATAAGTCCTGGGGTCGATTTACTCGACTAAAGGCGGTGCTCCAGCATGGCCACAGTCTAAATGAGTGAAACAAGTAAAAGAATAAAAGAATTTGAATTTAGGATTAAAGTGTTTGGTGAAAGGGCAGTGAGACATTATTGTTTCAAAACTTCTTCATTGAATGCAACAGCTGGAAATGTCAGTTTGTTGATTTCCATAACTAACGTTGCATTCAGTATATATCATGCCCTTTTCAATAGGACTCTTTAATGCCTCGTTAAGTAGATGCATAAATCAACATTTTATCAAGAATAGATTTAATTCAAAATTTGTAAATCATTTGATTAAATTGTTAAGTCCAAACCATTGCTTCTGATGAGAAACCATATTTGATGGCATATGAGACCAGTTACCTTTCATACTTTACTTGTTTCAGTCATTAAACTATGGCCATGCTGGGGCACCACCTTGAAGAATTTTAGTCAAACATATCAACCCACATATCATTCTTTAAGTCTGACATTTATTCTATCAGTCACTTTTGCCAAACTGCTACGTTGCAGGGACATAAACACACCAACAACAGTCGTCAAGTTGGGTGGGGTAACACAAGCACAAAGACACACACACACACACACAACAGGCTTCTTTCAGTTTCCATCTAATGAATCCACTCACAAGGCTTTGGTCAGCTCAAGGTTACATTAAAAGAGATTTTCCCCCCACCCCCAAGTTGCTACGCAGTAGGGCTGAACCTGCAACCATGTAGTTGGGAAGCAAACTTCTCATCACACAACCATGTCTGTGCCTATCTGATGCACTTCACCTTTTAATAAAATGTCTCCAAACATCCTGGGTTCTATATTCAGAATTGGGCCCTCCCACAAGCTAATTTTGTCCCAGATGTTCACTAGTGTAGGCTAATTATTAAAGCTAAAGCTAATCAATTTACCAATGTCCTCTATGCAGTCACAAGCACCAAGTTGTGTACTTTAGTAAAGAAACTTAACCATTAAGACAGTACTCCAGCATGGCCACAGGCAAATGACAAACAAGTAAAAGAACAAAAGAAACTTAACGATTACCTAAGCTTATCTTAGCTGTGAATATGTATTGTGAAGATTTAGGATTTGCTCTTTGAAATGCTGGTGAGGAGAAAGACAATGGAATTAGTGTTATTACGAAATACAGGCTGCATCCAAAAAGAAACCAAGAGATATTCCAGATCTACAGCTTATCTTAGACATTTGTTAAATGGACATTGTTTAGTATGCTGATGGAACAACCATTTGGATGTTCTCCCTCACCTCTTCCCCACAAACAACTCAACAATAAAGTAGACATGAAATATGTTGTGACATAAGCAAGCAATTTCCTTCTTTTTTCCTGTTGTTCAGAAACATAACACAATAATTGTATCAAGACTTTAAAGTATGATCCCATGAGCAAATGTGCTTAGCCAATTAGCACCTTACTACTACAGCCATTGTTCCTCAATTGTCAAGACAAAATACTTTATTATATGGACTAATAAAAGCTCTTTGTTTATTTGTTTCCGCTGTTTTTAAGCAACATACAAACACGCGCTCTTCAATCAACACAAAATTACAATAGTGAAATGTGATGGTTAAGTTGTTATGATACATACACACTGAACAGTTACAGAGTGAAATTATGGCATTATTATTGCAGCATGTCTTTAGGCTAATCACAGTATGTACAGCACCAACGACCTAGTTGGAAATTAGTTCCATTCAGATTTGCATTGATACTGTTAGCGTAAAGTGGAACATCCAACCATAAAATATTGGTTCCATATTTAGGCATCACTCAAAGAACAAGAGAAAGCATAATGAACATTAGAATGCAAAAAACTACGAAATAGGAGCTAACACATAACAATAAAAATAATAATCATCCATTCTACTATAGGCACAAGGCCTGACATTTAGGGGAGGGGATGGTTGATTAGATCAACCCTAGTACACAACTGATACTTATTTTATCAACTCCAAAAGGATGAAAGGCAAAGTTGACCTTGGTGGAATTAGAACTAAGAACATAAAGACAGACGAAATACCGCTAGGTATTTCGCCCAGCGGCTAACGATTCTACCAGCTCGCTGCCTTAATGATAATAATAATAATAATAATAATAATAATAATGGTTTCAAATTTTAGTACAAGGCCAGCAGGTTTGAAGAATGGGGTAATTTGATTACACTGTTTTGATTTTGTGAGCATTTTGTCTGGTGTGTTAATGATTCTGCCAGCTTGCTGCCTTAATAATAATAATAATAATAATAATAATAATAATAATAATAATAATAATAATAATAATAATAATAATATTGAAATTTTTTTCTGGGGGAGGTGGGTATGACAGCTAGTTGATTACATCAACCCCAGTGTTCAACTGGTATCTATTTCATCGACCCCTAAAGGATAAAAGGCAAAATCAACCTCAGCAGAATTTGGACCCAGAAGATAAAAACAGACAACATGCTTAATGATTCTGCTAGTTCACCATTTAATAATAATAATAATAATAATAAATAATAATAATAATAATAAATAATTCTTTTTACTATAGGCACAAGGCTTGGAATTTGGGGGGAAAGGGGCTAGTTGATTACATCGACCTCAACATTCAACTGGTACTTATTACATCAACCTCAAAAGGATGAAAGGTGAAGATGACCATGCCAGGAATTGAACTGAGAATACAAAGATAGATGAAATGCTGCAAAACATTTTGCCTAGCGTGCTAATAATTTAGCCAGCTTGCCAACTTTATAATCATAATAATAATAATAATAATAATTATGTCTGCATGGTTAAAAAGCTCACTTTGCAGCCATGTGTAGTTTTGGTTTTAGTCCAGTGCGCAGCATCTTCATGGAGGCAGTGACAAGTGATGGAGATCTATGGCAGTATACTGTGCTTGAGAAGACCTGTCAAGCCAAGTGAAATCATAGTCATGGCTGATGCCGGTGTTTCGTAAACAGCATGTAAAAAAACACCCACTACACTCCGGTGTTAGGAAGGGCATCCAACTGTAGAAACTATGCCAAATCAGATTGGAACCTGGTGCAGCTCCCCAGCTGACCAGTTTTCAGTCAAACCATTCCAGCCATGGAATGGAAAACGGACATTAAATGATGATGATTTCATGGAGAAAGGAAAAAAAGGGCAAGGAACTGGATGGTTGCTTCCATCTGTGAAAGAATTATTTTGTTTGAAATATTCAAGTTCATACATTTTTGCCTTGCAATTCATTTACTGAGTAAAAAAAATTGGTTGTTGAGAAGAGGAAAATACCATTCCCTCAATACAATGTACAGTTATCCTACCATGTGCTTTAAATTCTATAAATAGAGGAAGGTCTTTGACTAAATATCACTCATTTGAGACTAATATATAAAGAAATTTAATATATTTTACAGCTTAGAAACAGGCACAAACAATATCACGCCCAATCTAAACAGATCTCTCTGAAATTTCTAACAATATTTTACTAATGTGCAAATTAAGAAGAAAAAAAATCAATACATTTGTAATTTGTCGTCGATGTTGCAAGTTTCTGGATATTTTGCAACTGAAAGTCGCTGATCAATATTTCGTTAGATCACAAGATAATTTATATAAGAATGTCATCAAGCTGTTGCGAGAACATGACGAAATCAATGTGACCTCCAGCGAACAAAGGGGACACTCTGTAGTAGAACCAACTGGACTAGGCAGTGCATTGTACCCTTGAGCAAGGCACTTCATTTCATGTTGCTACAGTCTAATCAGTTGGAAATGTGTACCAGTCAAGTGTTGGTGCGTAGCCCTGCCCTTCTTTTCCAGCTGTTGTTGGATTCCGTTGAACCAAGGATGAGACGTTCAAAACAATCTCTATATCTGGTCACAATTGACATGAGCACCCACAACAATTAGTGAAAACATGATTGATATATATATATATATTTATATACAACCACAGTTCTATATTTAAGAGATGAAGAATTGTGTACATTATTTACATTTGGTGGATATTTGTTTGTTGTTAACACAATCTTGTTTGTTGTTAACACGTTTCAGCTGATATACCCTCCAGCCTTCATCAGGTGTCTTGGGGAAATTTCGAACCTGGGTTCACATTCCAAAGGTATTTTTCAATGTTATTATTATTATTCAGGTCACTGCCTGAAATCGAACTCAGAATCTTGGGGTTAGTAGCCCATGCTCTTAACCACTATGCCATATAGTGTGTGCGTGTGTATAGATAGATGGTCCTCTCCAGCAAAATCAAAACTGGAAGTGAGTCTCATGGACATCACAAACTTCATTTTAATGTTCATCTCAAGCAGTCCCTCATTTTATGTGGTGTCCCTCCCAATTGATTGGAGACCCTGGCTGTTAATTAGAAGGTGTGGAGGTCCCTGTGTGATGCTGGAGTACAGCACTCTGAAACTGCTCAATGCCACAAGATTTGCCTGTCTTGTATCGGTCTTGTCAGTTATGTCCACTCCCATAACAATGTGCTGGAGCTGGAAGAGGAGGACTGTCCTGGATTGACGTTGTCATTACTTTTCATAGGCCATCATAAACAAGTGTGTGTGTGAGTGTGTGCATGCGTGTGCATGCGTTATCGTCTCCTTGTCTTAATAATTGTAAACAAATGTTTCCGTCAGGCAAGCAGTGTCCTTTATCTCCAGCCTTCCAGGAAAGCATGTCTGGTCATGGGGAAATAATACCTTACTCAGACAGAGGTAAGGGTTGGTGACAGAAAGGGCATTTGGCTATAAAAAAAAATCAGCTTCAAATTCTGTCCAAGCCATGCAAATGTAGAAAGCTAGGTTAAAACAATGATGATGATGGTGATGATAATGATTTTAAAATTTTCTCAAGATACATTTTTGTTCATATTTAGAGCTAATTCAGAAAAACTTCTCTGAATGGCTAAATGGAAGAATGGAGCAATTGTAAAGCGCTGGCAGTATTAAATTCCTTCCATTTTCTCAATTAGTTATATTCGTTAGATAACAACATGTATCTTCAATGTTTCCTTATAAACAGCAGATACTTTATTTCTTATTTCTACATAAAATCCATGTTTAGAATCTATGTATGGAGTTTATGAACGACCGTAGCTGAGAGAGACAGACAGACAGAAAATCCCTTCCCCTCTATACCTTAAACCTCTCAACTGGCACAATGCCACACTCCCCCAATACTATTCCTCCTACTTGGTTGAGAGGCTTTTGGTTTGCAAGGTACTTGATGACCTGTCAGGTGTAAAAGGCACTTGTGTTGGTGCCACATGAAAAGCACCCAGTACGTTCTATAAGGCGATTGGTGTTAAGAAGGGCATCTAACCATGTCAAAACTGGAGCCTCCTGTCAAACCGTCAAATCCATGCCAGCATGGAAAACGGATGTTAAATGGTGAAATTCAGATGTGGCTGTGTGGTTAAGGAGCCTGCTTCCCAGTCATGTGGGTCTAGGTTCAGTTTCACTGCACAGCACCTTGGGCAGGTATTTCCTACTATAACTCCAGCTCAACCAAGGCCTCGTGAGCATATTTGGATGGGAAACTGGAAGAAGCCAATCATATATGTATGTGTTTTTGTACAACCTTATCTAAGCATCATGTGGTGATTGTCAATCATCATCATCATCATCATCATACAAGTGAGGTTGTTTGTTTCCAGTCTTCCATGAAAAATATTATCTTCCTTAGAAACAGGTGAAAGCTGATAACAGGAAGGGCACCAGGTTGTAGAAAATCTGCCTCAACAAATTCCATCTGACTCTTGCAAGTATGGAAAAGCAGATCTTAGATTATTATTAGTATTATTATTATTATTATTATTATTATTATTTACTGCAACAAATCTCTGAATACTTCTTCATGACTTTTCTTTGAGAATTGGCTTTGATCTTTTAGTTACTTTCCCTTGAAATGGATGCAAGCTGCTAATTTCAAGTTAAGAAATGAATTCTCACAGAGAATGCAAAGGTAAAGAGTTTTCCTTCAATAATCAATAAATTTTGTGAAAGTGTTCGATTACAAATACTGTCACCTAAAGTTCAATAATTTCCCAGCCAGATCATGACTTAGTTGAAATTTATTTTAGACAATAAATAATGTCGCCATGAACAAAAATAGATCCAGAAAATTCATACTCATTTCCAGAAGCTGAAAAAAAAATAACAGAGATGGATTTTCACCAAGTGGTAGTAGTACACTAATCAGTCACAAGTAGGAACCTACAAAGAGCTCTTTTCTCAGTTTATGTTACTGGATGACATGTTCTGTTAAGAGGGTAGCACAACAGCTGAAGTGAAGTGGGTACGATGCATAGGAAAGCAAGTGGTCCAATATGTTATCTACTTAACCATTTCATCCTGACTTAAAACAATGATCCCTGCTGGAGACAAACTAGGAAATTTGATACTTGATCAATGCCTCTATTTTATGGTTGAATGCCTTTCCTATTGTCCCCTCTTACTTTTTTTTATAATTAAGGTAGTGTTTACCACTGCTTTGCATTTGGAAAACATTTTGTTTACAGGGTCTTAAATAATGCTACCCTATCCTTAGCCATGACAATGGAAAGACACTTAGAGAGAGGCCGACCAAAACCTCGTGAATGTATTTGGTAGACAGAAACTGAATGCAGCTGAAGGCGGGGAGCTGATAGAAATGTTAGCACGCCGGGCGAAATGCTAAGCAGTATTTCGTCTGCCGCTATGTTCTGAGTTCAAATTCCGCCGAGGTCGACTTTGCTTTTCATCCTTTCGGGGTCAATAAATTAAGTACCAGTTACGCACTGGGGTCAATGTAATCGACTAAATCCCTTTGTCTGTCCTTGTTTGTCCCCTCTGTGTTTAGCCCCTTGTGGGCAATAAAGAAATAAGAAACTGAATGCAGCTCATTGTGTGTGTGTGTGTGTGTGTGTGTGTGTGTGTGTGTGTCTCCTTGTCTTGACAATCACATGACAGTTGTAAATGAGTGTCACTGTCATGCAGAGCCAATCATTTCTAATAGTAGTAGTATGGAGTGGGGGCGATGGCATAGCTTGTTGCTGCATTCACCATTTGTTTGTGATTTGTTACTACTCCATGTGGATGACACCTCTGCTCCCACTCAGGCAACGACCTTCCAACCCACGGGTTTTGTTTGAGTAGTCGTTACTGGTGAGGGTTTCACGAGGTCAGAATGCAAACCTTACCTTTACCTCTTTTAGCTACCTTTTTATAATAAGCAGAGGAAAAGTTGGGTCTATTCTTTGACATGCTGCTCCCCACAGAGCACTGGTGTGCCATTTCTAATATTCTGTGAAAATATGTCTGGTCATGGGGAAACATTACCAAACTTGGAAACAGGTGAGGGTTGGTGACAGGAAGGGCATCCAACCATACAAACTCTACCTCAGTGAACCCCAAGTAAATGTTACAACAAAGATGATGATGTTGACCATGTGTGTACAGACATGCAGAAGACTTCCATACAGTTTGTCTACCAAGTTTCACTGACAAGGCATTTCTCAATTCAAGACTAGAAAACAAGATACTTGCTGAAGGTGTTACACTGTAGGATCACATCCCAAAGCACACACAGTTACAATTCTAACTTCTTAACCAAGAAGTCATGTTTGTGCCTTTGGAGCAATAAAATCAGTTCTAGCGGAAAGACTGGTCTCAACCCAATGAATAGAACGCCAAACTCTTCAAAATAAACAGATGAGTGGGTGGGGGTAGCCTTGCCAAGCCCATTCCATTTTCAGAAAGTCAGGAATAAAGCAGTTATTCTATGACATAATCTAGTTTGTGTTCTAATGAGATTGAGTCAACCGCCCGTGTAGAGTTGGTAAAATAATTAAACATACTGAAATAACTGTGATCTGCATATAATTAAAAACAGCCCATTTCTGTCCTAATGAAGAATCTAAAAAAAAAAAATTTTTTTTAAATAAAATGGCTGTACTTGTATAGTTGAAGCACAAGATTTCAATGTTGTCGATGACGATGATGATGATGCTTAACATTAGTTTACTCTGATCAAACAGATATATAACCAAAGCAATCTTGCAATGACTATCCCATCTTTTTCCTTTTTTGTGTGTGGTTTGAGGAAGATTCAGTTACTATTTCTTTCAGATGAAATAGTTTTAGGGGGTCATACAAAACTTTCAGAACAGTATCGTCTCAGAAAAATATGTTGTTTGGAGATGGTTCATCATCATCATCGTCGGTTAACGTCCGCTTTCCATGCTAGCATGGGCTGGACGATTTGACTGAGGACTGGTGGACCAGATGGCTATACCAGGCTCCAATCTGATTTGGCAGAGTTTCTACGGCTGGATGCCCTTCCTAAATGCCAACCACTCCGAGAGTGTAGTGGGTGCTTTTACATGCCACTGGCTAATTAAGCATCACATGGCACCAGTCGAGCTGTATTCTAAACCTCACTAAAATAATCCATGCACATTAAGCAGATTTATTGGGGTTTTTTTTACAATATCTTTTTTCTTTTGTTTCAGTCATTAGACTGTGGCCATGCTGGGGCACTGCCCTAAATTTTTAGTCGAATGAATCAACCTCAGTACTTATCTTTTAAGCCTGGTGTTTATTCTATCGTTCTCTTTTGGCAAACAGCTAAGTAATGGGGACATAAACACACCAACACTGGTTGTCAAGTGGTGATGGGGGGGGGGGGGTAAACAAACACAGACACACACAGAGATATAAATATACATATATATATATATATATATATATATATATATGCAACAGGCTTCTTTCAGTTTCCGTCTACCAAATCCACTCACATGGTACAATATTTTATTGACCCGCCCAAAAGGACGAAAGGCAATGTCCAACCTTGGTGGAATTTGAACTCAGAATGTAAAGAATCAAAACAAATGCTTGTATGCTAGCAATTCTGCCAGTTTGCCAACTCAGTTGTTATGTATTCGGGCACAAGGCCAGCATTTGGAGGGAGGGAGGGAGGTGGAGGTGGAGGAGGAGGAGGAGTCAGTCGATTACACTGACCCCAGTACTCAACTGGTACTTATTTTATCGATCCCGAAAGGATGAAAGGCAAAGTTGACCTTGGCAGAGTTTGAACTCAGACCACAGAGACAGACGAAATGCTGCCAAGCATTTCTTCCAGAATGCAAATGATTCTGCCAGCTAATCACCTTCATACATTAATAACACACACAGACACACACACACATACTGTATACTCATCGATGCTATCATTTATCCAATATTGAATTTTTAATGATCTCCAAAGAAAATCAGGTCACAAATTTGTTTACAAATAATTTGCCGATGTCATAATGAATAATTAATCATTAATTAAATTGTACTCTCCACAGAATTCCAAACTTTATAGTACAATATTGAAAAGTTCTTTTGGTTATAGAACTGCTCAATCAGGGGCTGACCTAGGGCTAAACAACTATCAGCAGCTGATAATTCTAAACAATGAAAATACCTCTTATTCTACACACTATACAATCATATATATATATATATATATATATTACGGAGATGTACTTGCATAGCAAGCGACCTGATCTGAGATCGAGTGCTGGAATGAAAACAATTGCAGCGTGGAAGGTGTTTATAAACCATTTAAGAAACACAAAAACCATTAGATTCACTTCAACATTTAAATTTAATTTGCCAAAATATTTTCAGCGCTTTGAGAACACGACCTGTTCATTGACAAAATTCCGTGCTGCATATATATATATATATATATATATATATATATATATATATATATATATATATATATATTGGAAAATGTGTGAGACCCTTGGTACAGTTCGGTATATTTGAAAAAAGAAAGAAGACTGACTTCACTGGTAGTTCTAATCAGTTTAATTTATCATTTTTTAAATTTTTTAGTGATATAAATTTTACACTTTAGTTCACAGATCTAGTAAGTTCTTTGTTAACTTGGGTGACCCAAATCCCATATATGGAATCACAAAGCCCCAAACCCTATATGATTACAGCCATTCCATAACCGTCTACATGTAGTATTATTAATTTAAATATGCAAAACTATACGAACATGTCTGTATCAATATGTATCCTTGGCGTTAAACACTACAATTGTATATTCACAAATTAAGGCACATAAAGATAGCTGATTTAATTGCCAGAACATCATGGCTGCTGTATTTATGATTCAACTCTAAATATACACACAAAATTCACCCCATGTTATTTACAATGTATGGAAGACTAGAACTGGTCAAGATTACAGTGGTTTGGTCAGTAGAAGAAAAACAATAGGGCAATAACTAGCATTGTGGTGTTATTCTTGCAGAAATGCACATATGGACACACTCAAGTAGCTCACAAGAAATGTATACAGGTTAACATTTCATTCAAGTGCAGCCGTGAGATGCCACATTCATGCACAAACATAGACACAGATGTATGTAACACACTTCCTTCAGTTTCTTATTCTTTTATTACCCACAAGAGGCAAACATAGAGGGGACAAACAAGGACAGACAAAGGGATTAAGTCGATTACATCGACCCCCAATGCGTAACTGGTACTTAATTTATCGACCCCGAAAGGATGAAAGGCAAAGTCAGCCTCGGTGGAATTTGAACTCAGAATGTAAAGACAGATGAAATACTGCTAAGCATTTTGCCTGGCATGCTAACGTTTCTGCCAGCTTACCACCTCCTTCAGTTTCTGTCTACCACAGTCATTGACAAGACGTTGGTCAACTCAGTGTGCTGTGCTGTAAGAAATAACTGAAAGCTTTGTGGTTGCTAGGCAAACTCCTTAACCACCTGGCCATAACTGCATCTGGGTGTTTTATTTATTTGATTTCTTTTCCCCCCCCCCTTCAATTACTAACAAACACATTTTCAAAATTAAAAAAAAAAAAATTCTCACAAAATAACAAAGTTGAAAAATGTTGGTACTTACAATTTCTTATGTCAGATATAAAGACTGACAGTCCCCGCATTCCATCCCCTTTTACAGCAGGCATTTTGGAGGCTTACTTTCACCTGGAAAAGAATAAAAGATTTAATTAGTTAATATAAAAGCTTTAAAGAAGTGAAGAAACAAACAGGGACATTCAAAGGCCCCTACCTCCCTCAGTGAAGGTTAACCATATAACTGCACCTCTCAAGAGTGCAGGTCTGCATGAAGCTGCACATGAAGCAACCACTCCCTTCAACACCAATGATCTAAGTGACCATGTATCTTCTCTATAGCAAGGCACCAGTGCTTGTCCTGCTAGCATACTTTAGCCACCCAACACTTGGCATAAAAACCACAGCAACTTCTCAAATACACCCCCACCTGCTTTTCTTTTTTCTTTCTTTTCCCTTTTTCTTATACTTTTCTTGTCTTGCAAGCTACTTTGTAACCCCTATAATGCAGGCAGTACAAAAAAAAACAAAAAAAAAAACCGTCCAGCACATTCTGAAGTGGTTGGCATTAGGAAAGGCATCCAGATGTAGAAACCATGCCAAAGCAGACACTGGAGTTCAACATAACTGAGTGGCTTACCAACCCATGCCAGCATAGAAAACAGACATTAAATGATGATGCTGCAGTGGTTGTAAGCAAACTCAGTGTAAAGCACTGGATGAACTACACAGCAAGGCATCTTATCCAAAACTCTAACACTCCATTAAAAACTAGATAAAGTTAATATAAATGCATGTTTATCTTTTCTTTGTTTCAATCAACAGACTGTGGCCATGCTGAGGTACCACCTCAAGGGATTTAGCCAAAATATTATAAATACAGGAGTTAATTGGTTTAGGTCTGGTACGTATTTTGTCAGTTCCTTTTGTCAAACCGCTAAGTTATGGACATGTAAACAAACCAACACCAGTTATCACAAAGTGGTGGAGGACAAACACAAAGAGACACACACATACATATAGGCATGTGTATGATTGGCAGGCTTCTGCACAGTTTCTTATTTCTTTATTACCCACAAAGGGCTAAACATAGAGGGGACAAACAAGGACAGACAAAGGGATTAAGTCGATGACATCGACCCCAGTGCGCAACTGATACTTAATTTATCGACCCTGTAAGGATGAAAGGCAAAGTTGACCTTGGCGGAATTTGAACTCAGAAATACCGCTAAGCATTTCGCCCGGCGTGCTAACGTTTCTGCCAGCTCACCACCTTAAAACTGCTTCTGCACAGTTTCTGCCAACCAAATTCATTCACAAGGACAATAAATGATAATGATGATGATCACCATCATCATTTTTGCATGTGTATGTACGATTTTAGCTCAACATTATTTAAGATACATGAAGCTTTAAAACAATTCTTCACAATCAGATACAATTATGGAAATCTTTCAACATGGTATGGGCAATCATTTTGTCACTTCTGCTACACAAACACAGCTTACCTATAATTTAGTCGCAATTTCAAAACCAATTCTTTTGTTTTAGTAAGGCAGTAAAATTTTCTATTATAGAAGCAAAAGCTAAAACTTGTAACTTTTACATCTCTTCCTTCCTGTGAGAATTAGAAAATTTAGTGAAATCACTCATCTGAGACACAAGTCTTGTGTAATCAATTCACTAAGAATGGACAACTATATCATGTACACTCAACAAGAGTAACTGTTTCTTATATTCTTACATTCTTTCACTTGTTTCAGTCATTTGACTGCGGCCATGCTGGAGCACCGCCTTTAGTCAACCAAACCCACCCCAGGACTTATTCTTTGTAAACCTACAACTTATTCTATCAGTCTCTTTTGCCAAACCTCTAAGTTACGTGGGCATAAACACACCAACATCAATTGTCAAACGATGATAGGAAGACAAACACCCGCACACACACACATGACAAGGTAGCCCAAAACCTCCACTGGCTACTATGCCGTAAGTATAGATACAAAGTAACAAGTGCTTGGTACCAACATACACTGGAAAAGGTAATGGACAAAATGGGGTTAGGCAAAAATCCTCTGGGACTTTGATTCTCAGACAGACAAGGTGTTAGAGCACCGAAGGCCAGATATAGTAACCTCTAGGAGGGACAAACAAGAGTGTCTAATAATCGACATGGCAGTGCCAAGAGATCAACATATCCTCATGAAAGATAGAGAAAAGATTGGTAAATATGGAGAACTGAGAATTGAGATTGCTAAGATGTTGCAGTTATGAGAGTCAGACATAAAGGTTGTCTCTTTTGTCATCGGAGCATTGGGTTCAATACCAGCCAACCTGAAAAACATCTGGAAACTTAGAAATACCCTACACTCTAGGTGTATTGCAAAAATCGGCATTACTTGGAACTGCACGCATATTGAATAAAGTACTGTCTGCCTGAGGTTGTTCTTGTGACTTGACAGACAGTATAAACCCCCAGTAAATACAATATCTTCAATCATCAACATCATGATATTGGATACTGTGTGGCATCTTAAATAATGATAATAATAATAACAACAACAACAATAATAATAATAATAATAATAATCAGGACATGAAAAATACCAGAGTCCTGTTAAGTAAGGTCCACAAAGCTGAATAAACTAGTCTTCTATGAGAAGTGAGTTCAGAATTTATCATAGACTGAATGACATTTAGAAGGCATGGGTAAAAAGCAGCAACCAACATTAAACTGTCTCTCTGTATATCCAGTACATGTCTTACAAAAATGGATGAAAAAAAAATTAAATGAGTCATTGGACATGAATTCAATCTGAAACAGAAAGCTATCAATGGGAACTAAGCCAACAGATGGAAAATTCTGGTTGTAGAATCCACTAAAATGTACTTCTACAACATTTAAACACAACTCAAGAACATACATTTATAGGGTTGGTGGACGGAAAAAGAAACAGGTTAATGTTTTGAACACAGATTATTGATTGATGTAAAAGCATAATTTTGCGAACACTGAAGTAGTCAGCTTTTGGTTATAGTTTAATGCGAGTGAAAGAGGAAGACCAAAGAAGAAGATATCGGAAATGTTACTTGAAAGTTGATCTCAGGAGGCTGAACCTCACAAAGATGACAAATGACCACAAGTGACAGAGATGCTAGGTTAGTGAAAATATTTTCAACTCATGTAAAGATGGAGACTCTGATGTATGATGATAATGATGCACAGAGACAGAGAGAGAGAGAGAACAGTAAAAATGGATATAGAAATTATAAGAGAAAGAAACAGTTCTGAACAATATTACCTACTTTTATAGAGCAATTATTGCAATTATTATGAGAAAAATAATAACCATTAAATTTTGGATAAAAATTATCATAGAATAGCAGCATAATGAAATTTACCATCTTCAGTAATTACATTGCTTTGTTGCCAGTTGATGAATTAAATAAATTAAATGCAGGTTTAATAAGTTTGATCTGAAAAGAGTTATCATGATATGAATTATAGTGTTGACGCTTAAAATATTGAAAAGCATCTCCCAATAGCATTCTGAATCTGATAAATGCTAAGGTGTATTTAAAATGTGAAAAGTAATTAACAGTAATTGATAACCTAGTCTTAATGTCTCCTTGGTGCTGCTTTCAAAGATATTTAACATAATCATGAAAGCTGCTTGCAAGAATATTTTCTTTTAAGCATGTTACTAGTAATATTATCTCTAACTATAAATGTTTCTCACAAGCATGACCAGATTACGGCAGGTGTTAGCTGTGGTCTTTACACTTTGGGGCCAAATTCCAAGCAAACATTCATCTTCAACACTGCCACAAGTTATAGTTTCTTCAGAAGATTTCCTCCTTTAGCTCTTGGCTATAACGATAGCCTGTACAAAACAGGACGAGGTTTAATTATGCAAGATAGTGGCATCACATAACCAAAAGAATATAAAATCAAAGATTTTAAAAATTTATGTTTTGTAAGACTTCCATAAATAGTTAATATAGGTGCAGAAGTGGCTGCATGATAAGAAGTTTGCTCTGAGTTCAGTCTCACTGTGGGGCACCTTAGGTGAGTGTTTTCTGCTATGGCTCCAAACCAACCAAAGCATTGACTGGATTCAGTAGACAGAAACTGAAAGAAGCCTTTTGTGTATGTATATTTATATATGTATGCATGAATGTGTGTGTGTCTTCTGTGTTACTGTCTCCTTGCCTAGACATCACGTGGTGGTGAACATCAGTCATGCAAGCGGTGTTCTTCATTTACAGTTTCACTTGGGAATAGGTGAAGGTTAGTAACAGGGTCACAACAATTTCTCTCCAACTCACACAAACATTGAAATGTAGACATTAAAACAAAGATGGTAATGACGGTCTAATACGAGGGTAAGACAAAAAAAGTAATGCCATTTTCTTTATTTCAAGTGAAGTCTTTGATAAAAATAACTGAAAATTTTCCCAGTTATAAATTATATCATTCATGTTCTGAAATATTTTGTTTCTTACTTTTCAGGTTTTTAGACTGGCAAGGAAAATTCAAAATAGCTGCCCCCCTTAGAGTTACATCAAAAACAAAGAGCAGTGATTGAATTTCTTGTTGCTGAGGAGGGAAACCCCTGTGAACATTCACTGATGATTACAAAATCGTTTTTGAGGACAATACTTTAGATTATAGCAATGTATGCAGGTGGGTCTATTGTCTGAAAGATGAAAAGGTACGAACTGTGAATGTAACCAATAAAGCCTGTTCTGGCCGGCTGGCCGCTTCTGTAAAACCTGCCAATAAAAGAAAAGCAGATGCTCTGATCAGAGAAGACAGGCGCATAACTCTTGATGAGTTGGCAGAGAACCTTGATGTGAGCCATGGAAGTGCTTACAACATTGTCGAATCACTTGGCTTTTCAAAAGTGTGTACTCGTTGGGTACCGAGAGAGATGACTACCGAACGCAAGACTGACAGGGTCAATGCCTGCACTGAACTTCTCGAAGAAAGCTAAAGAGACAACACCTCTTTGGCTCCATGAAAGAGGGTTTGAGAGGCAAACATTATTCCAATGACGAGGAAGTGAAAACTGTAGTGAAGAAGTGGCTCAAAGAACAGTCAACAGAATTTTACGGGGCAGGGATACATGCTCTCATTCGAAGGTGGAACATTGCTATTGAGAGAAACGGTGAATATATTGAGAAGTAGGGATGTGATCCACAGAGGACCAGCTTCATTTTGATGTATGATACATGTTCCTGTGTTGGTGATTACACCTGTCCTAAACAAAATAGCATTACTTTTTGACTCACCCTCATATATTTATTTCTGAATATGTTAATGCCATATTTTCTAGCTGTGATCAATAAGAAAAGCTGTTTATATTTTGATTAAAGTATAATGTATCCAACACTACACTGTCCTGGATTCTCACATCTCTTTTCATTATTTAAACTTACAATAAGACTCAACTGCTCTTTCTAGCCGGTTCAACAACCACAATAATCCTTAATAGCCTATAGGCAGCATGCCAGTCTGATAATTCCAAACAAGTGCAACAGATTGAATTAGTGCAGAGTGTACACCAACTTGTGGATTGACAAATCTATCAGGTAAGCCTTAACTGTTTTTAATAATCCCCAAAGATTTGAAATGCAAAGCTGAATACGGTGGAAACCAAACTCAAATCCATGAGCCACCACACAAAGATAAAAACACTTTGCCTGGCTCTCTTGTCTACCGGACATTAAGCTATTTGGCCTGCAGTTCTCTTTAAAATATGCTGGGTTTAATCCTCAAGTAGAATGGGCAAATATAAATATTAAAATGAATATAAAAACAAAACAAAAAAAATACAATTAATGACAAAGAAATAAGCCAACAGTTTGCAGGTTTTCCTGCAGTTCTCTCGTTAGATGAATGACAATTTTCTTACAGGTACAATAAGAGACAACGCAATCTATATAATTATAATATAAAACCTAATTGGTGTAAATATTACAAGTGACCTTTATAATAATGACCTTAAAAAATGATAGCATCTAAGTAGTTTTAATACAGCAGAAGATAGGCAGATAGGCAGGCAGGCAGACTCACAGACACGTTTGCTGCTTCATCATAACTATTTAGCTGTTCCACACTGTCAATCATTCTCCTACTCTCCACCACACTCCAGGTCCCTCTACCCCCACTCATTTCTAACCTGCTTCATACTTTGAAGGTCTACTCTAACACTTCATCACTATTATTTTTCTCCTGCTCTCCACCTCCACTCGATCACTCTTTCCCTCACTCCTAAAGCATGAGTAGTTATGCAGCTCCACTTCAGCAACAAACTAGCTCTGCCCCCACCTCTCCAACTGCCAAAACTTCTCCCATGCTTTTACCCAACTTATAACCCTCATATCCTGGCATAAAGCTGATCTCTTGGGTCTCATACTCTTGCCAGCTACATGGTGACCTGTCTAGTGCTGGTGGCAAGAAAAGATAAAAAACAAACACTCTTTGCATGTGGTAGAATGGTTAGCATCAGGAAGAGCATCCAGCCATAGAAAGAATTCCAAAGTAGGCACTGGAGCATGATGCAGTCCTTGGACATATCAGATCTTGTCAAACCATCCAACCCATGCCAGCATGGAACATGGATGTTGAATGATGATATCTTTCATCTTTTACTGGTTTCAGTCATTAGACTGCAGCCATGCTGCGGCACCACCTTCAAGAACTTTAATCAAACAAAGCAACCCCCATTTTTTTCTTTTTGTATTTTTGAGCTTGTTATTTATTCTATCAGTCTATTTTGCCAAAACGCTAAGTTACAGGGACGTAAATGCATCATCAACAATTGTCAAGCAGTGATGGAGGGACACACACACACACACACACACACACACACACCAAAACAGGAAATTGGAAAAAGTCTTGGTATTATTTATTCGCCATCACACATGTTTCATTTGCTAATAAGAGTTACAAAACCGTACATGTAGGAGAAACATGTAAGACATCCTCTGACAGAAATCAAATGATATTATTTGATTTTTCTGTCTGAAGAATTTCCAATAAGACGTATCTTACATGTTCTCCATTCCATGTACAACTTTGTAATTCCTACTAGCAAATGAAACACAAATTAATAAACAATACCAGAAAATTTCCCAATCTCCTGTTTTGACATTATTATTCTGCAGAATATATAAAAATATATATATATATATATATATATATATATATATATAAATATATATATATATATATACATATATCATCATCATCATTTAATGTCAGCTTTCCACGTTGACATGGGTTGGACAGTTCAATTGGGGTCTGGGAAGCTAGGAGGCTGCACCAGGCCCCAATCTGATCTGGCAGTGTTTCTACAGCAGGATGCACTTCCTAAAGCCAACCACTCCGAGAGTATAGTGGGTGCTTTTTACGTGCCACCGGCACAGGAGCCATAGGAGCTGGCATCGACCACGATCGGATGGTACTTTTTATGTGCCACCAGCACAGAAGCCAGTCAAAGTGGCACTGGCATCGGCCACATTCGGATGGTGCTTTTTACGTGCCACTGGCACAGGGGCTCACATCTAAAATTTCCAGTTGATTTGATCTTGATACATACATATATGTACATACATACATATATACCTGACTGGCCCTCGTGCTGGTGGCACGTAAAAGTACCCACTACATTCTTGGAGTAGTTGGAGTGGTTGGAGTGTGTGTGTGCATGTGTGTATATGTGTATATATATATATGTGTGTGCATGTGTGTATATGTGTATGTGAGTATATATATGTGTGTGTCCCAAAAGTCACAGATGGGTTTCAATTTTTAATAACTTCCTAAACTTTACAAATAAATGCATGAAACTTTGATACAATATAAAGGACATAATGGAAATATTGTATGTATGTATATATATATATATATATATATATATATATATATATATATGTATATGTACCGTCATCATCATCATCATCATTTCACATCCATTTTCCCTAACCCATGCCAATATGGAAAATGGACGTCAAAGAATAAGCTTTTTTCCCAACCACATGGTTCTAGGTTCAGTCCTACTGCATGTCACCTTGAGCAAGTGTCTTCTACTATAACCTCAGGCCAACCAAAACCTTGTGAGTGGATTTGGTAGGCAGAAACTGAAAGAAGCCCATCGTATATATATATATATGTGTGTGTGTGTGTGTGTGTGTGTGTCTCTTTGTGTCTGTGTTTGTCCCCCACCACAAATTGACAACTAGTATTGGCATGTTTACATCCCCGTAACTTAGCAGTTTGGCAAAACAGACCGACAGAATAAGGACCAGGTTTAAAAAATAAAAAGTACTGGCGGGGGGGGGGGGGGTAGGCACAATTCAGTCAACTAAAATTCTCCAAGGCAGTGCTTCAGTATGGCTGCAGTCTAATAATTGAAACCAGTAAAAATCAAACACACACACATATATACTTGGGTGTGTTTGTGTGTGATATACTTAAAATGATGCTAGACAAGAATATCTAAAACAGCAGGGAAAATATAAAATGTAAAAGCTACACAGGAAAAAGAAATGGCAAGGAATATCAGAGCCAACTTGGGAATCCATTAGTACACTATTTCAATAGACAGCAGCATATTCCAACAATAGCAATGAATGCCAGGCACCATACAGAATATGAAGATGATGAGATTTTATACAGCAGGATGTAAACTACAGCAAATATTATTATTATTATTAATAATAATAGTAGTAGTAAAAATGGCTAATCATATAAACCATACAAGTAAGGAAGAGAGAGAGGGGGGGAGTATGTTGTATGAAGAAGAGACAGCGGCATGACTGAAACAAGGGAAAGACAAGAAAACATGGTTATTGACTGGTAGAACATCCTTTCTATTGGTGGTCAATGACAACAAAGGCACAGAAGATAATATAGAGATCAATATTTCCACGAAGAGGTAGAGAGTAATTAATCAGTGATCAAACAAAAAGGTGGTGCTTTTTTTTTTTTTTTTAGTCTTTTTGTTAAACTAAAACAAAGTTGCTTTCATAACAAAACTTAAAATCTTAAAAGGAAGAAAACCAACAAATGTTAACAATAAAATTGATGTTGAATGACACACACACACACACACACACACACACACACACACACACACATATGCCACACCCTAACAGTTGAGGGAACCCGTGGAAGAGGTAGGCCCAGGAAGACCTGGGCTGAGGTGGTGAGGCAAGACCTTCGTACATTGGGCCTCACCGAGGCGATGACTACTGACCGAGACCTTTGGAAATGTGCTGTGCGTGAGAAGACCCGGCAAGCCAAGTAAGATCATTGCCAGTGCCCCTAGACTGGCTCTTGTGCGGGTGGCACATGAGATGCACCATTTTGAGCGTGGCCGTTGCCAGTACCGCCTGACTGGCTCCCGTAGGATTTTCTAGTGAGATCGTTGCCAGTGCCCCTGGACTGGCTTGTGCGGGTGGCACATAAAAGACACCATTTCGAGCGTGGCCGTTTTCGTGCGGGTGACACGTAAAAGCACCCACTACACTCTCTGAGTGGTTGGCGTTAGGAAGGGCATCCAGCTGTAGAAACTCTGCCAAATTAGATTGGAGCCTGGTGTTGCCATCCAGTTTCACCAGTCCTCAGTCAAATCGTCCAACCCATGCTAGCATGGAAAGCGGACGTTAAACGATGATGATGATGATGATGATGATATATATACACAATATATATATATATATATATATATATATATATATATATATATATCAGACAGTTACTGCATGTGAATATTTGAAAGATAAATGAATGCATTTAAAATTGCAGCTGTTTATGATAATCTATGCACTGAACTACCTAAATTTAGAACATCGTTAACTAACTAATACATATATCTTGTAAGTAATGCATTGTTAATAAAACTAATCTCTGACTCAGTATTTAAGCCAAACCACAACTGAAAAATTGATGGAGGTGATACACAAATAGCAAGCCAACAAAATTTGGTTGAATTTCTAATGGTGGTTTATTCAGTTTACACGTATATTCTAATGCCAATGGGAAAGCATGAATGCCACAGAATCACTTTTCTATTTTTGTCTTCTTTTATCTTAGCCATTGGACTGCAGCCATGATGGAGTGCCACTATGACGGGTTTAGTCAAACAAATCGCCCCCCCCACCACCACCAATACTAATTTAGCTAAGTCTGGTACTTATTCCATCAATCTCTCTTGCCAAGATGCTAGGTTATGCAAGTGTAAACACACCAACATCACCTGCCAAATAGCATTGACACTCATCAAACATAAACACACACACACACATATATATATATATATATATATATATATATATATATATATATGACAAAGCTTCCACACAGTTTCTGTCTATGAAATTCACTCACACACCATAGGTTGGTCCAGGGCTATAAAAGAAGATATTTGCCCAAGGTGCCATGCATTAGGACTGAACCTGAAACCATGTGGGTGTAAAGCGAACTTCTTAACCACACAACCATGCCCACACCTTCCATATTATACAACTCATTATGTATGTTAAATCTGTAGCAGATGATATTACATGGCTAAGGGAAAGCATGAACACCATCAATTCCACTTTTCTCTAACCTGTACAAATCTAATCTTATGATAAACCAGATAAAAATCACAATTTGATTTAAAAACCAAAACTAGATTCTAAGACATTAGACATGTAGAGTAATCACCATCGCCAATGGCCTTTAACATATTTTTTTCCATACCAACCAGCATGAACTGGCATGTTTATATGATAACAGCTCTCCACCCACCTCTATCCTTCATCATTCTGATCACAGAGTCCTAACTTGTTTTTTTTTTTTTCCTTTCTTATCTAATTACCTTATCCTATTCTTCATCTCACCACCTATCACTTTTCTATCCACTTCACATTAGTTTTTCACCCGGCACACACAACACAATCCATTCTCATCGAATGCCAATTCCAACGCGATCATTCCTCTCTTGTAAGCGCCAATCAATGCATATAATACTCCAGTCAGTTGCTCAAATCATTTCTATTAAAGTATGTAAATGACATGAGATGGAAGCAAGATAAGAGGACAGACACTAGTCAGACCGAGCAGATCTCATTACATTGAGAAGGATGCAATCATAAATAATAGATTTAAAATTTCTAAAGCAAGCAATATAGAACAGAGTTCAGTGCACATTTTGTCTGCAATCTAATTATTATTATTATTATCATTATATGTTGTTTAATGCTTCTCCAAAAAAAAAAAAAAAAAAAAAAAAGTTAAAATTGCTTGTTCTTCTAAACATTTATAACTGTTGTAAAATAAGTGCAGATATGGAGGAGTGGTTAAGAAACTTGCTTTACGTCCACATGGTTCTGGATTCAGTCCCACTGCATGGTACCTTGGACAAGTGTCTTCTATAACTTCAACCCAACCAATGTCTAGTGACTGAACTTGTGTGTGTAAAACTGTATGTATGTATGTATGTGTGTAGATATATATATATATATTTATAATAATATTAGGGACAAAATCCAAAATTACAGTTAAAAACTCAATTAAAATCAATTTATAAAAAATTAAATTTAAATTGAGCTTTATAGATAAAATATATATAAAATATATAGTTTTAGGGAAAATAACCAAGTTTCACTCATCGGTGAAAATCCACTATCACATATAGAAAAATTAACAATTAAAAGCACAATAAATGAGTATAATATAAAGCAAAGTAAATATCATAAGATAAATATAATAAAATGATTACACGTGTTTCATAACTAATTTTCAAATAGAAAGGAAATTTAAATCGATTAAAATCAATTGAAATTAGCGAAAATTAAATTCTATTCAAAAATATAGCTAATCGTCAGATCTTAAGTAGAACAATATTTTCCCTAAAACTATATATATATATATATATATATATATAGTATTTATGAAATAGGAGATGGAATGTGTAGTAGACTTTATTGGGTATAACACGATTCAACCTGTTCTGGGTCTCTTCAGGTACATCAATAATGTATATATATATGTATATATGTGTGTATATGTAAATATGTGTACATGTATGTATGTGTATGCGTATATGTCAACATATTTATCTGTGCGCATTTGCATTTTTGTAGGTGTACGTATGTATATTAGTGTAAATGTGTATACCTGTGTGCGGGCATATCTTTATATGTATATATATGCATACATATATGTGTGTATGTATATATGTATGTATTGGAGATATGCTGTGCTTGAGAAGACCCGAGAAGCCAAGTAAGACCATAACCCATGGCCTATGCCAGTGGTGGATAACCAACTCACTTATGAATACTCTTCATTCATTGGACAATAAACTTTGCTTGCAAAGACCTGTTGAGTCAAGTGAATCGCTGACATGGTCGATGACCGTATCGCCTGATTGGCACTGGTGCCAGTGGAACATTAAAAGCATCATCTGTGATCATTGCTAAGGCCGCTGTCTGGCTCCCGTGCTGGAGGCACATAAAAAACACCATTCGAGCATGATCGTTGCCAGCATCGCCTTACTGGCATGTATGCCGGAGGCACGTGAAAAACAACATTCGAACATGGTCGTTGTCAGTGCCGCCAGACTGGCTCCTGTGCAGGTGACATGTAAAAATCACCTTTTGAGCATGGTCAGTGCCAGTACTGACTGGCTCTCGTGCCAGTGACATGTAAAAGCACCCACTACACTCTTGGAGTGGTTGGCATTAGGAAGGGCATCTTGCTGTAGAAACTCTGCCAGATCAGATTAGAGCCCAATGCAGCCATCCGGTTCGCCAGTCCTCAGTCAAATCGTCCAACCCATGCTAACATGGAAAGCAGACGTTAAACGATGATGATGATGATGATGATATATATATATATATATATATATATATATACACACACACATACACACAGCATTGGTATTAGTGCATTTTATGTGTGTCACTGGCACCTTTACAAGTGCCAGTGTCACATAAAAAGCAGCCACCACACTCTGTAAAGTGGTTGGTATTAGGAAGGGCATCCAACCATAGAAACCTTGCCAAAACAGACAATTGGGGTCTGGACAACTCTCCGACTGGCCAGTTCCAGTCAAACCATCCAACCCATACCAGCATAGAAAACATATATGATGAAGGTGTGTGTGTGTGTGTGTGTGTGTGGGAGGGTCTTTGTGTTTGTTTGTCCTCCCAAACACACTGCTAGACAGACGGTGTTAGTTTGTTTATGCCCCTGTTGCTTAGCAGTTTGGCAAAAGAGACCAACAGAGTAAATACCAGGCTTTGAAAAAATATATATACTGAGATTAATCTTTAATGTGGTGCTCCAGTATGGCCACAATCCAATGTGTGAAACAAGCCAAAGATAAAAGATAAAATCCCATCTTAGCCTTGATCAAGCAAATTCTTGATGAAAGGCTGTGTAGCCATGACCATTCCATCTTAAGACAGTGTATCTAGGACTACATTTCCCAATGTACCTCATTTTCAAGACAATAGAATGAGATCTGGGGAAGATTTAATCTTTTGCCAGTCCAAAGCATTTTCATAAGTTTGTCTTCAATGTCCAAGCTTATTTCCAGACTTTTATTTAACTCTTGTTTCATATGCTCTATGTAATATAAAGCTTTCTTTCTCATAAGTCACACGTTACTCTGATGGCTGAAAAAAATTGATAACATGTATCATACACAATGCATGGACACCAGGGAAATATATCCTGTGTATTCCATGTGATACAAAGGTCAGGTAAAAGAGGAAAGGGGTTGCTATTTCTAGCAGGCTGAGCAATCTTGTAGAGAGTCTCTTGTGGCAGGGATTCTATTTCAGTATTGATTTCAAGCTTATATATGAAAAAAAAAAAAAAAAAATAACAATCACTAAATAATTCAGGAAATACATTTGACATATGAAGAGACAAGACGATGTTTTGAAAAGGTGATGATAAATTTTTTAAGAAGCAAGTAGAGTGTACTGCTAAGACATATTCCTAAGTGGAAGTTGATTTGAGTATTTTAAACTTAGATTTAGTGGTATCTGCCGTTTATAACTACCATTTGATGGTTCGGGTTAAAAATAGGAAAGAATTGAAAATCTTTTAGAGCAATGGAAAGAAAGGAGCCAAAAAAAAAAAAATAATTTAAAAAATAATAAAGTACATTTAAAAATTTATATTGTATTACCTTACAAAAATGAAGAAGCCCCACCAAAAACAGAAAAACAACAAAAAAAACCCCTAAAATCTTCAACTAAATGATAAAATATTGATATTTATTTAGTTTATTTCAAATCAAGCCAAGTTAGAAATTTGAAAAATAAAACCAATAAAAAAAATATATATATATATATACACACACACACACACACATATATGCACACACATATATACAGATACATACATACATATTTACACATATACACATGCACACACACATATATATACATATACACACATACATACATTATATAAATATACACATATACATACATTATATATATATACACACATATACATACATTATATATATACACACATATACATACATTATATATACACACATATACATACATATATATACACACACATATACATACATTATATATATACACACATATACATACATTATATATATACACACATATACATACATTATATATATATATATATATATATTTATATATATACACATACATTATATATATATATATACACACATATACATACATTATATATACACATATACATTATCAGTATATATTGTAAAGCTGAATTCGTGAGTGTGTGTGTGTATGCGCATGTTACATCTATAGAAATCCACACCTTACAAGATAGCAATCTGGGAGCCGCATCAATGCATTCCTCATGGTTGAAAATGCCCGGAATCAGCCATTTATTATTATTTTTTTTTTTTGCTTCCTAAGAGGTGAATTTTTGCATTAAAAACAATTTTAAACCATAACTTCTAGCAGGACTAAGGAGAAATGAGAGTTATGTAGAAGATCCAGTATGCAGCCCTTACATTGAACCCTTTAGTATTCGGGTTACTCTGCCCAAAGTAATGCTCATTTTTTCACAACCATCAGAGCATGAAGCGCTCCTCACAAGCGCACATTTGTGAGACGGTTGTGATATATAAACAGTTTTGAATAGGAAGCGGAAGAGAATAATAAAAATGCAATGGAAGAGGAGAATAAAACAAGTTATATGATGGTCTGCATGCTACTTCTGACACTACCATCATGCATCTTTGCAGTAATTTTCTTGTTTCACTTCATTTTGAATTAATCATGCATTATCTCATAGTTTCAAGATTTTAATGACGTGACTGTTTATTTTTACAATGACATTGTAGGGTAGGTGTGAGAAGCTGGAGAGGGTCAGTTTGAGCATAAAACATATTTGACTGGATATGGGTGGTTCAAATGCAAAAAAAACAAAAAGGTTTAAACCCATTGAAGAACAGAATGCAACAATTCCAAACTTAGTAATCCAACATGTCATAGTTAGACAAGCCAATATACTACATACCAGATTGGTTTCTGAGATAGTAATTCCTCTGAGAATTCTTCAGAGTAAATGAACAGAGACAGAGTTGCAGACTGATGTGAATGATATAAGTAATATCTATAATTTGTATTCTATTTTTGTCTTCTTGAATTCCCAAATTAGTTTACATAAATCTTATAAATTTGTCTAGCTATAAACTATGATTTCCATGGCTTTTTCTTCCTCTGTTCAAATTAGATAAATACAATTTATAAAAATCACTTGAACTATCAAGAAACTAGTTATAAATTTTGGAAATATTAACAGCTTTAAAACTGAATATTAGAGCATTTTATTAGCTTATTGTCGTGATTCTTATAAAGAAAGACCTATTTAAGAAGCCAAAAATACATTTGTGGAAATACGTTTTATTGAGCTGGCAATGAATGATATTTCAATTAATTCTTCTAAAATTATCAAAACATTTAAAAAATAAATGAAATTTAAAAAAAAATATTTAGAACTAAAAGATTTGCATTCTCTCAGCGATATTCTTGCTTGAAACTGTTTTTTTTATCTTCTTCTTCTCACAAGAAGTAAGCCAAAGCAATTTTCAGATAACAAACTGGCATTCTATTGATTTATCAAAATACACACCCACATAGCATTTCAAGATAATTTGGAAACGATTGCATCCAGATAACGAAAGAAAAAAAGAAAAAAAAAATTAGCTAGCATTTTCTATATCTTCAAATAAAATCTTAAAACCAAAAAAAAAAAAATACTGAATTTAACACCTGCTTTTTTTTTTAGATTGTTTTTGTTTTTAAAAAATAAATCTAAGTTCTCATATTTCTATATTTTACAAACGAACCATTACTAGAATAGCAAAGATTTATTAGACTATTAACCTCGTTTTTCTATGTTTATTGTTATCATCATTATTTACATCATGGCCGTGGGTAGATTGGCAGAACTGTTAACACAGCCGGCAAAGTGATTAACAGCATTTCGTCTGTCTGTCTTCACATTTTGAGTTCAAATTCCACTGCAGTCAACCTTACCTTTCATTTTTTCAGGATCAATAAAATTAGTTTATTACTGGGCTTGATGTAACCAACTTTCCCCTCCCCTCAAAATTTGAAA
The DNA here is from genome assembly GCF_046866305.1 of Octopus bimaculoides. Classification (NCBI taxonomy): domain Eukaryota; kingdom Metazoa; phylum Mollusca; class Cephalopoda; order Octopoda; family Octopodidae; genus Octopus; species Octopus bimaculoides. Next base: position 89,771,675 of record NC_142934.1, on the reverse strand, counting down.
CCATTATATTTACATCATGCTTCAACAAGCATTTTTACTCCAATCATTTGCCACTGCTCTGAATTTCTTAGGGTTTGCAATTCAACTCCCAGGGTTTCAACACACCTGTTCATTACGTCACTGTTCTGTAGGTTGGCAAATGCACTAAAGTCACTGATATCTAATTCTGGTCCATGCTGTGTGTGGGGGGGGGGGGGGTCATGTCATACACAGATCAAACCAATCTATGATCTAAGCCACGTCAAGCGTGAATACTAATGCCACTACTTCTTTTGTTTTTGTTTTCCCAACCAGACAGTATTTGGATCACATTATCAAATTTGATTTCTTTTTCTACAACAACATCAGTTTTATTTACATAAAGATTGAATCACAATTTAATTACAAGAAAACAAAGAAAAATAAAAAAGAGGGGAGTTAAGCATCAGAACACTGTGTGTGTGTAGTGGTGGTGGAGAAGTAGACTCCAGAACAAATGGCATGTCCAGCCACAACCTGTGGACATGACCATGATGTGTTGCTGCAAAGAACAGTCAGCGATACTCGCTGGAGCAACCACCCCACTTCGCTGGGCTCATTTTGCAGACTGGTGGCAGTTATCTCAATTTTACAGAAGAAATCAGCAATGTGGGGTGCCAGTTCTTTTTGAACAGATTTGGCAGCTGTTTCTCCCTCTATGGCAATAACAAGATACAATGTGTGCTCGTGTTATAATTGACCAACCCAATATGCACACTGATTCTTTTTTTTTCCTTATATATTTTCTATTTTTCACCATGAACTCTTTGTAATGGTAATCCTATCCCACCTGTCATTTATACGATATCCTTTTTCAGTGTAAATAGTTACTCCATTCATGACTTCATTGTGTCTCCTCTGACCAACAATGTCTTGTATCTTTATCTTAAATCATGATTTCAGTGAAGCATCAAGTTTCCTAAAGTCTTTCTTTAATTTATTTCATGCGATGATTAAGAAGGCGCTAGGACGTTTGTTACATATGAAAAGGGAAATGGGAGAAGGTAGTAGTGAAAATATCGAGTGAAGAGACAGATGAGTAATGATAAGAAATGAGTGACAATATATGAGAGACAATAAGAAGTGAGAGATAAGGGATGAGTGAGGATAAGACTTGAGTGAAAGGTGAGTGAAGATAGGAAACAAAACAAAATAAGATACGAGAAAAGATAGAAGAGTGAAGAGAGGAAATGAAGGATGAAAGGAGGAGAGAAATAAAAGGATCAATGGAATTAGGAGTAGGAGTTATTTTCAGCTCCGAGAGAAAGAATGGCTGAGCATTTTATCAGTCGTTTCCAGAATGGGAACATGCAAATGTGTATTTACAAATACATTTATCAAAAGGGTTTAAGAAAAAAAACCTTACAAATAAATCAATTCACATAGGAGAGAGAGAGAGAGAGAGAGAGAGAGAGAGAGAGAGAGAGAGTGTGAGTGAGTGAGTGAGTGAGTGAGTGAGAGAGAGAGAGAGAGAAAAAGAGAGAGAGGGGGGGAGAGAGAGAGAGAGTTTTAGCAATCTGCATGAGAACTAAAATGTTAGCAAATGGCATGGCAAGTCAATAATTGGCATGCATCTGTGTATGGATGGATGTATACATGCATTCATGCATGTGCATATGAATGTAAACATGCATGTGTGTATATATATATATATATGTATGCGTGCTTATATTCGTGTGTTCATATGCAATCAGAGTAGGAAGAACAGTGCCAATAAACCTTTTTTTTGTTTTTTCGCTATAAATGGTGAAAGAAGAGGAGGAAGAAGGCATGACTTATGGTTTATTTTCAGACTGAAGAACTGCTCTGAATACTTGAAACAGACTGGACTCTGTTAAATGAACCGAAGAGCCAGGTGGTAGTGATGTTAAACTAAGTAACGAATTAAGCTGGCATCACCATGCCAGCTCCATGTAAAAGAGCACCTGTGCCAGCATCACAAACAAAGCAGCCAAGCGATTGGTGTTAGGAAGGGCATTCAAGCATAGATACCATACCAAAACAGATGACTAGAACCTAGTGCAGCCCTCTGACCTTACCAGCTCCTGTCAAACCATCCAACCCATGCCAGCATGGAAAGCAAATGTTTGATAATGATGATTACAACGCAAAAATATTTAGAGGTCCTTCGAAAAAGCTTCAGTATAGTTTCTATCAACCTGATTTCACTCCCATGACACTTCACAACCAGATTTCAATCCCAACATGAGGTTACAGGAAGAAAGACAATCTCAAGATACTACACAGCAGAATAGATCCTAGAAGTATGTCTTTGCAGAGCAGACCTTGCAACTAAATAGCTACTGCTGCACCTAACCAATCACACAGTTATGAGTGCATGCATGGATACAAGTACGCATTTGAGAGCGAGAGAGAGAGAGAGAGAAAGAGAGAGGGAAAGAGTGTGTGTGTGTGTGTGTGTGTGTGTGTTCATGTGGTCATTTCACTTTGACCTGTCACAAGGTACTCATCATGGAGACCCAGTACTCGTGTTCTGCAACCATCTGTCTTTGTAATCCAGTGATGTACCCAAGTCTCTTTATGGTGATATCATTAGTCATTCCATTTACTGAAAGCCTTATGGCAATGGAAGAATGATAATGTGTGCAGATCAAACCATTTGGAAGCACAGTTACAAAGCAGCAGGACTGAATAGTCATTGGGAGAGGTCATGGATGGAAAGTCAGAAATGCTATTGACAACAAGGAAGCACACAAAGAGACAGCAATCATCTGTGAACATGGAGCAATCTCCATGTATGAATGATTATTCTTGGTTTCATTTTCATTGTTCAAATTTCTCATCAATTTTGCTGTCGACTTTACTCTCTCAATCCATTGGCTGATAATGGACCAAGAAGGAAACTGAAAACCTCAATAAAAATATTCAGAAGTTGATAAAGTACAATGCATTGCAACAAAAATTGTGTGTGTACAACAGGTCCACTTATACATACAACAGAAGATTAGGGACCAATCAGCAATGAAGAATGATTGCCAATGAACACTCCTTGGTGTTTAGTAAGTAGCAAAGAACTGCTCTTGTAGAATATTGCAGAAAATTGTGACCTGGTTAAAGAAAATTCTAAGAACAAGAAATGTCTACAAAGAGAAAACCATGGCAGATAAGCAAAGCAAATATATTTCTATATTCCTACATGACTAATTTGGAAGAGACACAAAGAGAAAGGGTAAAAGAAAGAAAAAAAAAAAAGTCATGAGACTAAACTGAAAAAGGGAAACAGAAAACTAATATTTTCAACCCAGAACCAATCCCATCAAATAAATTCTGTGAAAAAGCATATATAGAGCCAGACAGAATTGGACAAATATAGGTTATTTGGCAAGGAGATGGAGACTGCAACCCATATTATAAGTGTCTGTAAAATGGTGGTAAAGTGAGATTATAAAAAATATCGTAATAAAGTGTGCTTACATTTTGTACTGGCGCTTATCAAAACAATATGGTTTCGAGATAGGCCAGAAATGACACCAACATATATATATGTTAAAGAATGAACATGGAAAAAAAATCTTGTGAGATTTTAAAACACAGATACAGTGATAGAGTACTATCAATCAAACATCATTACAGTAGAGAAAGTGGTAACAGAAGTGCTATATTATAAATGTAGCCATTCCAAACAACCATAATATATCTAGCAAGAAGCAGAGAAATATTGATTAGTCAGTTTTGATAGGAAATCTATGAAAGAAAATGAAATACATGAACTAAAGACGTACCAGTAGGAACTTGGAGCTCATGGCTCCATTTGTAACAAGCTCACAATACTCCTCAATGACCTAAATATAACAGCTAATGCTGGAACCACACAAAAATCAGAATTATTTGAAAGTACTAACATCCTGTATAGGATATTCTACACCTGAGATCATAATACTTGATATAAAATACTAAGTATGTACTCAAGAAGAACATCAACATCATTGTCATCGTTTAACGTCTACTTTCCATGATTGGACAGTTTGACTGAGGGCTGGCAAGCCAAAAGGCAGCACCGGGCTCCAATCTGATCTGGCAATGTTTCTACAGCTGAATGCCCTTCCTAATGCCAACCACCCTGAGAGTGTAGTTGGTGCTTTTTACGTGCAATAATAAATAACTTATCTCAACAGCAATAAAAAAATAACTGATCTCAATTCTGAATTTGTCACAAATTATGTCCAAAATTATTATTTAGATAAGAAATTGTTTCCAGAACACCACTTTACCTTCCTTTTTTTTTAAAAAAAAACAAAAGATCCAAAATCAGGTTTAATTTCAATTCAGACATTTTTCAGCTTCATATAAATTTCCAATGAGATGAAAAATAACTCTTTTGAAATATTAAGTGACAATGTTACAGCTTCATAAAATAACATGAAGATAATATTAGCAAAAACAGCCAGCTCTAATTTTTTTTTAAATGTGCAGTCAATTGAATACACAGACTCACTCATAAAGATAACGAGGCTCGTTTGTGCTGAGGAAGCAAATTATTTTATCGTTTTTTTTTTCTTTTTTCATTGTACTCTTTTTATTTTTTATCTTTTACTTGTTTAAGTCATTAGACTGTGGCCATGCTGGGGTACAGTCTTAAAGAATTTTAGTCAAACAAATCAACCCCACTACTTTTTTTAAAACGAGGAATTTATTCTACTGGTCTCTTTTGTTGAACCTCTAAGTTACAGGAATGTAAACACCAGCACTCATTGTCAAGCGGTGGTGGAGGACAAAAACACACACACACACACACACACACACACACACACACACACACACACACACACGCACGCACGCACGCACGCACACACACACACACGCACACAATGTGCTTCTTTCAGTTTCGGTCAACCAAATCCACTCACAAGGCTTTGTGATAATAGTTACTTCCTCTATTACATATTTGGATGCATTCAGATGTGGTTGTGTGGTTAAGAAGTTTTGCTCTTCGCAACCACATGGTTTTGGGTTTGGTCTTACAGTGTGGCACCTTGAGCAAGTGTCCTCTCTTATGGCCCTGGGCCAATCAGAGCTTTGTGAATGAATTTGAGAGATGAAAATGGAAAGAGGCCCATCATGTGTCTGTGTGTCTCCTTGTCTTCACATCACATGACAGTCGTAAATGAGTACCACTGTCATATAAGCAGTGTCATTCTTTTCCAATGTTCTGCAGAAACATGTCTGGTTATGGGGGAATATCAACTGGCACCCCATTGGTTACAAAGAGGGTTCCAGTTGATCCAATCAACAGAACAGACTGCTCATGAAATTAACAAACATACCTGTAACATAATGTCAGGCTGAATCCTGTGAGATTCAGCATGGCACAATGTGACATGGCTGACCCTCATGAATTACAGGTACTGCCCATTTTTGCCAGATGAGTAGACTGGAGCAACATGAAATAAAATGTCTTGCTCAAAGACAATGCACTGCTTGGAATTGAACTCATGAACTTATCATTATGAGCCCAATACTCTAACCACTAAGCCATGTATCTTCACTAAGAGGGTGGGAAATATTACTTTCCTTGGAAATAGGTGAGGGTTAGCAACAATAAAAGCATCTGACTATAGAAAATCTGCCTTGATAAACTCTGCCTGACCCATACCAGCAGTATTTATAAGGTTTTTACAGGAGGATTGAAGAGTCTTTGATATATTGGATCAGCTTTCATTTTTAGTGACTGCTTCCTGCCCCCCCCCTCCTACACGAGTTGCCTGCAATGCGGCTCAGAGAGTCTACATCTCATCCAGTTCTATCTGGTCAATAAACTGTCCGTTTGTATTGGTGCTTCATATCAGCAGGTCTATCCATTTAAACCAACACCATTACTAAGATAAGCAAAAATACATTTTGATTTGTTTCCACTTGCCTCAATAGGTCTTCACAAGCAAAGTTCATTGTCCAATGAATGAAGGGTACTCATATGTAGGCCAGTTACAAATCACCTTCAGATGTGCTTTTAATGTTCCACTGGCACGAGTGCCAATCAGGCGGCACTGTCATCATCCGCATCAGCGATTTTGATTTCAGTCATTAATTAAAATTCAAGATGTTAGATTAAAATAAGCATGAACACATAAATCTCATTACCAGTTCATATTGTTCCTTCTATATGCTGCCACAGTATAAAATAACCATGAATATATTTTGCTAAAGACATTTGGTTTTAAATTTATATAAGACTAAACCATACACAATTATCCTAATATACTGCATGTTGAAACCTAAGCATCTGCAGCTGGCTTCTAATTAAACTTTTTATCCTCGTTATACAGAAGCAGGAACTATGTTTACACAGGAAAGTATTATTCAAAGATGGATAATATAAAGAAAACATTGTTAATTCCCAAAGTTTATGAGGGAAAGTTATTCTAACAAGGAAAGAAAAAAGAGAAACCAAATCACTGCTTGTTTAAATAATAATAATAATAATAATATAGAAGAAATATTTGAAAACTGTGATGAGCAAAATGCTGATTATAATTTCAATGTGTCAAAACAAAATTTATGAGTAAATAGAAGAGTTTGGAAGAAGCTAAACATAATCCAAGTTTATTTCCAACAATAAAATCTGTGTGATGTACATATTGAAAAAGCCCATGAGGAATAATCACTCAAAATTGCTAAAGTTATACTAGATTCCAAGTAACAGGAATGCAATTCACTTCAGATACTTTGTACGACCATAAAAACTGTAATTTCTTTTTTCTTTTGTCCAGCTTTTTTCTTTTTCTTCTTTTCCAGTTCAATGAAACTAACATTTGCTTGATATTGTATTTAGAAATAAAATATGATAAAAAGAAATAACATTTTCATTTACACTGAGTTAAATATAATTTAAAAGTTCCCAAAAGCTATCAGTTCACTATGAACGCAACTAACAATATTTTCTGCAATAGTTCTTTCACAATATACCTGTCTGTTGAAAAGTTCATCAAATAACTATCTTAGCAACATTTCTTTTCCAATGATAAAAACCAAATTACCAGTTTATCAGTCACAGATGAATAGTTCCGTAACAACTCCCCTACAGGTTATTAGCAATTATTGACTTTCTGAAATATCATGACCAGTGTATTTTAGCCTATAAAGATAGAATACAATGGTATTCACATGACCAATAAAATGCAGCTGTTTTATAATGGTGATATACAGACAAAAATCCATTGAGGGTAAAGAAAACAAAATACTATTCATCTACATGGATATTATTAAAGGAGAAAAAAAAAAGTAATAATTACATTCAAACTAAAAGGACAAATAATATTTTAGCAATTATGGTGTATAACATTGGAATGAGGCCAACATTTTCCTTTTTTATTCTTTTTTTTTTTTTTTTTTTTGAGAAAAATTACAGCTGATTAAATAAGTCCATATTTCACTGGTATTTTATTCACTTTGGAAATATAAAAGGTGAAGTCCATCATGGCAGGATTTGAAACACAGAAATGTGTTTTTTACAAAAATTATTTCTCTCCTGTCTGCCTTCATTTATTTGACTCAGTCATTGGACTGCAGCCATGGTGGGGCACTGAATTGAAGGAGTTAGGCCAGCAGTTCAAGCATCCTTCTCGCAACCCTCGAAAGCCTTCCCTCAATAATATCCTATCAGTCTCTTTTGCCAAACTGCCAAGTTACGGGGATGTAAACACACCAGCATCGGTTGTCAAGCGATGTTAGGGGGACAAATACAGACACACAAACACACACATACATATATATATATTCGTGCAGGTGACACGTAAAAGCACCTACTACACTCTCTGAGTGGTTGGCGTTAGGAAGGGCATCCAGCTGTAGAAACTCTGCCAAATTTAGATTGGAGCCTGGTGTTGCCATCTGGTTTCACCAGTCCTCAGTCAAGTCGTCCAACCCATGCTAGCATGGAAAGCGGACGTTAAACGATGATGATGATGATGATTATATATATACACACATATATACACACATATATAAGACAGGCTTCTTTCAGTTTCTGTCTACCAAATCCACTCACTTTGGTCGGCCTGAGGCTATAGTAGAAGACACTTGCCCAGGGTGTCACACAGTGGGACTGAACCCAGAACCATGTGGTTGGGCGGTGGTAAGCAAGCTACTTACCACACAGTCACTCCTGCACCTATGTTTAAGTATTTCATTTATTTTCATTTTGTGTTCCTCGCTGATGAAGGAAGACTCCTTTTTGGATTAATCCAGAAATCAGAACCAATTCGGGGACAACCATATTTTTATGAATTTCTATAAACTTGCTTTCCTTGTTTCAACACGTAGTGTAATAATATAAGTGAAAATATATTATGTGGTTGGATGATTTAGCATTTATTTTTCAGCATACTGGCAAAGAAAATTTTCTTTTTGCCCTTATATATATATATATATATATATATATATATATATATATATAATAATAATACAAAGAATATATATACGTGTATACACACATATATGTACATACTTACATCTACATGTGTATATATATGCATATCAGGGTACAGGACGTTAGAACAATGAACTACAGACAATGGAACGAACACATAGGAAAACGGAAAGCCACTTGGAATATTCCTTCATCAGCTGTCTCTATTCTAACCTGACGTTTCGAAGATAAGACAGAACGTACTCTAGAATAGTCTCTTCCTGAGTAGTGGATCAACCCACTACACAGAAGATTCCAAGGTGGCAAACACAAACCAAGACAGGAAAAATTGGACAGTGAAAACAACATTCAAAAGCCGTACGGCCAAACGCAAATCTGAGGTAGAACGTTAGTAGTTCATCACACTCACACACACGTTTGAATAGGAAAATAATTGTCAGTTTACACAAATTTGAACAAAAAAGAAACATCTCTTATTGAAGCAAAATAATTAAGGTGTAAGATTCACTGCACTCCTTGCCATAAGCTACATTATTTAATTTTCCTCGTCTCGTATTGTCTTGCTCTGCTCTAACAAAGTGTTTATTACTTCAGAATTTGAATGGCTAGTAGAAGGAAAAGCAACACTTACATAAAGAAACCTCATTAAATATTTGAGCAACGTTTACATATGGGGATACTTGGATAGATACGATATGTTCAAGAGGAGTGCTAGCATGGGCATGTAATGTGAATGGCTGACCCATGTTAATTGAAGAAATAGCTTTAGATATTAATAATCAGTAGGGTAGATATTTGGTTGGGGAAGTATTTAAGTGAAAACTTTAACCCTTTAACATTTAAATCAGTCATATATGGCTCAAATATTTTATGTGCTTTATGTTCAAAACTGGCCATATTCTGCCTCTCACACCTACCCAGCAATCATCATCATCATCATCGTTTAATGTCCGTTTTCCATACTGGCATGGGTTGGACGGTTTGACTGAGGTCTGGAGAGCCAGTAGCTGCACCAGGTTCCAATCTGATCTGGCAAAGTTTCTATAGCTAGATGCCCTTCCAAATGCCAACCACTCTGAGAGTGTAGTGGATTCTTTTCACATGCCACCAGCACAGGAGCCAGTCAGGCGGGCCTGGCATCAACCACGTTCAGATATGTCATTCTAAAAATAAACAATCACATCATCAAAATCTTGAAACTACAGGATACTCTCTTTTACTTGTTTCAGTCATTTGACTGTGGCCATGCTGGAACACCACCTTTAGTTGAGCAAATTGACCCCAGGACTTATTCTTGTAAGCCTAGTACTTATTCTATCAGTCTCTTTGCCAAACTGCTAAGTTACAGGGACGTAAACACACCAGCATCGGTTGTCAAGCGATGTTGGGGGAACAAACAGACACACAAACACACACACACACACACACACACACACACACACACACACACACACACACACACATATGACAGGCTTCTTTCAGTTTCCATCTACCAAATCCAATCACAAAGCTTTGGTCGGCCCGAGGCTATAGTAGAAGACACTTGCCCAAGGTGCCACGCAGTGGGACTGAACCCGGAACCATGTGGTTGATAAGCAAGCTACTTACCACACAGCCACTCCTGTGCCTATTTATAATTAATTCATAATTAATTCAAAACAATGTAAATATTGTGTTGAATGAAAAGGTTTACAATATTTTGTTAACTCATTTGCTTTATTGGTCAAGTTACAACAAAAAGCAGCCTAGCATTCAAAATGAAGGTCACCGTGTTGCACTGTTTGAAGCCACCTTTCTGCAGGGTCCTTGATCCTACATTGATACCAGTTCTTGTCTTTCAAGGCAAAGAACCTCTTCACTGAAGCTTCCACCTCTTCTTGGTTGATGAAGTTAGGGTTAGGGTTAGGGTGACAGGAAGTGACAAGAGCTGGTATTAGTGTGCGATGAAAGAACTGGCAGAAAGGTAGCTTCAGACGGCACAACTCAATGGCCTCTGCTTTGAAAGCTAGGCTGCTTTTGTTGTAAGTTAACCAATAAAAGTAAAATGAGTTACCAACATATTGCAAAAGTTTGGATTAAGTACAATAAAGAGGCATTACATTTGACAGAGTAAAGGGACAGTGTGTAGATCTCTTTTGCATAAGATGAAGCAGAACTGAGTTGCACAGACACACAGCACACTGAAAGCCTTCTCATTTTATAATAAGTAGGAAAACTCATGACGATGATGATAAAATATAGGAATGGAGACAGTTTCAAGCCCAAAACAAAAGTCCAATAGTGTTTCCATAGCAATAACATTTTGTAAATGATATCATGAACATTGAGAGAATTTATGTTCAGAAAATTTAGTCACAAGACAAATTCCGAGATCTTAGAAACAATCAACTTGGATGTTGAAAAATAAATAAATGTATGAAATAAAATAATATAAGTGAAGTATATTGCCACTTAAATGTGGCTGACCCCTAGGGGTGGATGTTACTGTTGCTTTTAGCCCCAGGAGGACATCTCCTCCAGCTGGCTTATCGACACACTTCTGTGTCCTGTCTGTTTGGCAAAACAAAAACAGACAGGACACAGAAGTGTGTCGATAAGCCAGCTGAAGGAGATGTCCTCCTGGGGCTAAAAGCAACAGTAACATCCACCCCTAGGGGTCAGCCACATTTAAGTGGCAATATACTTCACTTTATCGTGCAGTTACTGTTAATACCTCGTTTAGAGAATTAAAATAATACAAATTAACTGTAAAAAAAAAAAAAGGCAAATATTGGAAAAATAACAACAAAAAGATTTGCTGTAAGGACAAAATTTCCCTTTGCATCTATTTAACAGCTGTCATAATGAACTTAAATAACTGAAACATCTCAGGATATTATTTCTAGATTGAATAATGTCTACATAATAAATTCCATCATATTCTGAACCAAAATACATCCACACATAATTTAGTACTTTTCTGTAGAATTTAGAGAAATATTAGCAATGCCCAACAGAAAAGAGAAAGTAAAATTACTCAATATAATGTATATACAAATGTTGTGAACCAAAGGGGAAAAAAAATGTAGAAAGGCTTCACTCAGGGATAATAGATGAAAGAATTTGGATATAATGTTAATGTACAAATTAAGTATACATTAGAAATCAGAAAATTGTATGGGGAAAACTTAAGAATAAATCCTAAATTTATTTTAAATTAAAAAAATAATGTGTATAAATACATATAAGGATTTATGCAAACGTATAAGTAACGAACAGCTAAGCCTGGTTTCACTCGGTTCGTTTGGATGATGTGGCTGTAAAACCTGCTCTGTGTAAGCATTCGATTTGTTTGGGCATGCTTACATTAAGAAACAATTTTAGAATGACTTTTTTTCTATCAAAATGCTGCACATGCACACACACATTCACATACCCACCTTTTACATACACACACATATACTCACACAGAGTTGAAACACTGGTTTATTTTTTCAGCGTACAATTTTCATCAGCCCACTACCAAGTATGACATCACCCCTTCCTTCCTTATTCATCTATCACCCCTTCCTTTCTCATTCATAAACACAAGAGTATTATTATAGTAGATTATCTCAGTAACCATGGGAGCTATGAACAAAATACAAAGCCCAGCAACACCACCGGATCATTCTACACATCTGTATAATTTTCACGCAATTCCATCCAACCGTTTGACTGAATACCAAGACAAGAAAAAAATCGCCCATTTATATGTATAGATGTATAAATATATATCTTTTAGACTGTGGCCATGCTGGGACATCACCTTGAAGGATTTTAGGCAAATGAAATATCCCATTACTTATTTAGTCGAGCAAATCGACCCCTCAGGACTTCTTTGTAAGCCTAGTACTTATTTTATCAGTTTCTTTCGCCAACACCAGTTATCAAGTGATGGGGGGGGGGGGGAAACACAGACACACACACACACACACATATTTATATATAGACATGCACACAAGTGAAAAATATTTTATGTGGTTAGATGATTTAGCGAATATTTTTCAGCATATTGGCAAAGAAAATTTTTTCTTTTTGCTCTTATTTATAATTGTATAATTTTCACCTTAAAAGATATTTTTCATATGCTGGCCACTGATAAAATTTCTTAATAAAATTTTATCCTTATATTAGAAGTGTATATATATATATATATATATATATATATATATATATATATATATATATATATAAATACATATATATATATATATAAATACAATGGGCTTCTTTCAGTTTCTGCCTACCAAATCCACTGACAAGGCTTTGGTCGACCCGAGGTTATAGTAGAAGACACTTACCCAAGGTGCCATGCAGTGGGACTGAATGTGGGACCATGTGGTTGGTAAGCAAGCTACTTAACACAGCCACAAGTGTAATAATTCCAAACAACAGGTTGATAAAAGGGGTAAGATTTCTGGAACATTTTCATTGATATTAAGTTACTTTGCTAAGTGAATAATATTGATTGAAACAGGACCACAGAATGACTGACTTTACCATGACCTCACTTACATGTCGACAAACCCAGCATGGTAAGCTATCAATTTCTCTACTCACACTGCATCACCTACAAGAAGAGTCAGAGGTTCATATGGTATCACCTACATTGCATCTGTGATCAATACTTAGATTTTAGTTGGTTCTGTTCACCAACCTGTAAAGAGGTACCACGAGTGGTGGACATAGCTTATTGCTACAAGTAACAGGAACACTGCATAGCTAAGTGTCTTGTCAGCTTGTTGTTGCTGAATTAACATATTCCTATAAGCTGGTGTCGTGAAAGACACTCATACCACAGCTCTTCTGTTTAACCAATTTTGTGAGCATCGTAACAAGGAATCAATGAATCAATATTTTAAATAGCTGTCATTATTTTCTTCAAATACACACCTGAGACTGTTTTTTTTTTAATGCTGGGAAAGAGATAGCTGCATTTCATTCAACCGCCTGCAAGAAACACATCTGAGTCTAATGGTTTGGGTTTTCAAGATTATAGGAAATATCGTTTTCTTTTTTATTTCTTCAATGTTATTTGAAATAACACGAAAATATTTTTATCACATGGCTCCGGGTTCAGTCCCATTGTGTGGCACCTTGGGCGAGTGTCTTCTGCTATAGCCTCAGGCCAACCAAAGCCTTGTGAGCGGATTATGTAGATGGAAACTGAAAGAAGCTCATCATATATATATATATATATATATATATATATATATATATATATATGTGTGTGTGTGTGTGTGTGTGTGTGAGTGTATGTTTGTATGTCTGTGTTTGTCCCCCCACCATCGCTTGACAACCGATGCTGGTGTGTTTACATCCCTGTAACTTAGCAGTTCAGCAAAAGAGAACAATAGAATATATAGTAGGCTTACAAAGATTAAGTCCTGGGGTCAATTTGTTCGACTAAAGGTAGTGCTCTAGCATGGCCACAGTCAAATGATTGAAACAAATGGGGATTTTTGGAGTTCTCTTCTACAACTTTTGCTTATCATTTTTGAAACTTGAATAAATTTTACCTTATTTCTGACAATATGATGACAGGGTGCCAAATACAGAGAATGAATATTTTCAAGATCTGCCTCTCTTTTCTTTCTATCAAGGTTCTAGAGTTGCCAAAATTGCTTGAGACATTTGTGCTGTGTTCAGAAAAATTACAGAAAGAACTGCACAAAAATGATTTCCACATTTCAAGAAGCAGAAATTCAAACTCAGAGACTCTCCGTGTACCAGCCAACCTGTTCAGTTCAATGAGGGTTGACTGAACCAGTTCACCCACAAGGATCTCTGCCAAGCCATTAGAGAATTTGATTCACAGATGGGATGCTCTCATGATATCATTGCCATCACTCGATGAAGGACAAGAAATTTGTTAAAAAATTGGTGAAAAATAAGGATTAAAATTTTTAAAAAATCTTTTTTTAATTATTTTAACTGACAACTAAAAATTACTGCACTTAAAAAGGTTTGTATGTACACAACTAGCAAAGCATGACTCTGCAGATAGGATATGGACTTATCATGGCACTAACATGCAGAAAGGATATTAATTCGTCAACAACACTAACACAGCAGAAAGGACAGGAACTTCTCACGGCACTAACATTGCAGACAGCATGTGAACTTGGGCTTGTTGCAATACTAACCACTCAGTATACATTTCTTATATCAGAAAGATAATTTTGTTTTATGTGAGACTTGAAACTTTTAAGCATTAATGTAAATCTCTTCCAATCCAACATATCAAGGAAAAACATTCTATAGAACAGTGATTCCCAGATTAATTTTGTAACAGAAACTTTATAGAATAAGATGGCAAGCTGACAGAAACGTTAGCATGCCAGGCAAAATGCTTAGCAACATTTCGTCTGTCTTTACATTCTGAGTTCAAATTCCACTGAGGTTGACTTTGCCTTTCATCCTTTTGAGGTCAATAAATTAAGTACCAGTTGCATACTGGGGTTGATGTAATTGACTGGCCTCTTCCCCAAAAATTTCAGGCCTTGTGCCTAGAGTAGAAAAGAACTTTTATACAATCTTCCAAAAATCACAGGACCCATACACCTATTTTAGAGACAATACTTGTCACTCCAATTCTACCATACTCATGAAGATAAATTAAAGAGAATTTATCCATATAGTGTATAGGTGCAGGCATAGATGCAATATAGATGCAGGTGTGGCTGGGTGGTAAGATGATTGCTTCCCAACCACATGGTTCTGGGTTCAGTCCTACTGTGTGGCAAAGCCTTGTAAATGAATTTGGTAAACTGAAACTGAATGAAGCCTGTTGTGTGTGTGTGTGTGTGTGTAACTACTGTTTGACAACTGGTGTTGGTGTGTTTACATCCCTGCAACTTAGTGGTTCGGCAAAAGAAACCGATAGAATAAGTAGCAGGCTTTACAAAAAAGAACAATAAGTACTGGGGTTGATTCTTCAAACTTCTTCAAGGCAGTGCCCCAACATGGCCACAGTCTAATGAGTGAAACAAGTAAAACAAAAAAAAAAGATATTAAAAAAACATAAGTAATAATCTTGAAAATTAATACAATTGTTTTGTAAATTAAGTTATAATTAAATTATATTAAAGGAACCCACTTTGGGAAAAACTGCCCCTACAATAAACACATACTCAGTAAATTTTAAAATTCAGGAATTATTCAGAAAAAAAACAAAAACAAACAAACTTGAGAGTAATTAAGTATTTGAACTTTGTTTCCACTCTGAAATGTCAATTTTGATTAAGTTATCAATAATTACTGTAGGTAGATATCTGATCTTTGAGAAAACTTTGCTAAGAAATATTGTGAGTGTGTAATAATGACTAAGTAAATAGATATTTCATAATGGGGGGGGGGGGGAGACCCGAATGGCTGAATCGTGTAGGAAAAGAGAAATTTAATATGGATAAGGTGAATAAGAGAAAAGATGGCTAAACCAAGGAAAAATGGCATCTTTTTTACTTTAGAAATGTTAGTCAATGAAGAAAAAATTATGTTGAAGAAAAGAAAGCATTTGAAATTGAAAATTTAGAGAAAACAATATTTCTTAACTTTGATCTTTTACTTGTTTAAGTCATTGCAATGCAGCCATACTGGAGCATTCCTTGAAGGGTTTCAGTCAAACAGATCAACCCCCAGAACTTACTTTTTAAAGTTTGGGACTTATTTTACCTGTCCTTACTATTCCATTAAGCTATGGGGACATAAACAAACCAACATTGGTTGTCACAGTCAAGCAGTGGAGACACACACACATGTATCTGTATGAAAGTGTGTGTGTGTTTGTCCCACACCACTGCTTAACAACTGGTATTGATTTGTTTACATCCCTATAACTTAGTGGTTTGGCAAAAAAGACCAATGGAATAAGTACCAGACAAAGAAAACAAAATTATACTGAGGTTGATCTGTGTGACCAAAGCAATGGTTCTCGACCATATTTTTTTCATCTATGAACCCCTTTGATACCCATTTTACTCAGGTAGATCCCCATAGCCAGTCAAAGTATATAAAAAACAAAAAAAAAACTACTATATTTTTATGATTAAATATTAAGAATTGTATAAAAAAATTTTTAATATTTTGTGACTTGCAGAATTATGCAATTTATTGCACAAATTTTAACAACAAAATCTTATATGAACCCCCTTAGGGGTCCACTAGGGTCCATATGACCCGTAAGAGTCATACGGACCCTCGTTGCGAACCAGTGGACTAAAACCAGCATGGCCACAATGATCGAGACAAGATATTAGTGAAAAAACATTTCCATACCAGCAGACATTTACTAACATAAATGCATTTATTAGTTAATGCTATTTTAAACTGTTTGCATATTATGTACACACACACACACACACACACACACACACATGTATTATCTTATAGAACCATCTCCAAACAGATGGAATATCATTGTTGGACATGTAACAAGTTGCTACAAAAGCATTCCAGCTCTTACATAAATTGTAAGACTATCTTATCTGCATAGATTATTGAATACCTTCTCTCTATCTCACATGCAGACACACAATGCAGGCTTGAAACACAAGATACAATAATTCATAGGTAAGCAGCAGCACTTTTGTTTTTATATCTGCTTTTTCTATGTAGCATGAGATGGATGAGATTTCATATGGCAGTATTCTGTGGCCAGGATGCCCTTCCTGAGGGCCAACCCTTGATTTTTTTTTCAAGTAAGGTACTTTATCCCACTTGCCCTTCACCCATCTTAATGCTAAGGTGTAGGACATAGTGTTTATGTGGGACATAGATGAATATCACTGCCACCTAGGTGATGCCAATGCAAAGGTATATGGACGCAAACACATATATGAGGTCTGATCAATAAGTGTCCAGACTGTTGCCATAGTAATAAAGCTGAAGCATGCAGAGTGAAGTCACTTGGCATAGATTGACTTTGGAGTTTGCTGTGCATGCACACTAAGCTTTAATGTTCTAGCTCACTTCCACTGCTTACAGCAGTGCTTGGAAGGAAGGTGTGTAGCATGTGATCATCACATTGACCATGACAGAGAAAATTGTCATGGCAATACCTGCTCAGAGGCCTACACAAAGTTGCAGAAAGTGAATGGAGAAGAGTGTATAAGCTGCACTCAGGTGGTTCAGACGTTTCCAAGATGACCGAAAAACCCAGGGCCATGCAGGTACAACATAGTGAGATTGAACCCAAAACTACATAGCTGCAATGTTAACTTCTTAACCACACAGCCATATTGGCATGTTTACAAATTATTAAAAAAAACAAAATTGTTTTTAAAAAAAGGTGAACATTTGATTGTCAGTTGTTATAGAATATCTCTTATCTTCCATTTATTTCAGACACTGAACTGTAGACATTTGGGGATGGGGAGGGGGGGCATGGCCTTGAAGGGTTTGGAGTTAGACAAAGCAATCCCAGGAATTATTTGCATAAGACTGGCATTTAGGTGCTTATTCTGTTAGTCTCTTTTGCTGAACCGTTAAGCTACAGAGACATAAACAAACCAACACTGGTTGTCAAGGAACAGGGTACAGCGACAAGCACACACACACAAAAACATACAAAATCACACAAACACACACTCACATATAAATGTGTGTGTGTGTGTGTGTGTGTGTGTGTGTGTGTGTGTGTGTGTATATATACACAATGGGCTTCCACACAGTTTCTGTACAGCAAATTCACTCACAAGGCATTGGTCAGCTAGTGGCTATGGTAGGAGACTCTTAGAAGTCTCTTTTGCTGAACCATTAAGTTACAGAGACATAAACAAACCAACACTGGCTGTCAAGGAATGAAATACAGCAATAAGCACACACACACACAAAATCATGCACAGAATCACACAAACACACACACATTCGTGTGTGTGTGTGTGTGTGTGTGCGTGTGTGTGTGTGTGTGTGCGTGTGTGTGTGTGTGTGTGCGTGTGTGTGTGTGTGCGTGCGTGCATGCGTGCGCGCACGCACGCACACACACACGATAGGCTTCTACTCAGTTTCTGTACAGCAAATTCACTCACAAGACATTGGTCACTCAGTGGCTATGGTAGAAGACCCTCGCCTAAAGTGTTGTGCAGTGGAATGGACTCTGAAACCACGTGGTTAACACAATTTTATTTATGCTGCAATAGAAGGAATGTAAAGAAAATGCCAGAAATCTATATACATCTCTTTTCTCTCTCCTAAACCACAAATATGCTCACACACAAACACACACAGTATTTAAGAGGTTAACTTACTTTTAACAATAAATTCAAGCAAATAACAGTTGATTCATAACTGCAGCTTTACTACAATTGGAATACAAACTTTCAAATATTTTGGACATACTTGCACAATTCAGCAAATGAGAAAATTATAGAGCTTACTACGTTCCAACTATGAACAGATGGAAAATTTTTAATACATTATTTCTATTTTATTTATTCAAAAGTAGAATAAACTACAATTTGTTTGTTTAAAAGAATGTCAGTTAAAAAGAAAGAAGGGGGAAAAAATAGTCAATAACTCTTGGTTTAGTAACTGTGGAAGCAGTTACAAGCAATAGTTGTGTATATGCATAAGATAGTGGTTGACCTTTGAAGTGAAGTGTTATGAGTTCATACTTCAACATTGGTGATCTGCTGTGCTAAATAAAGGACAGAAAGCTCCATTATTATTATTATTATTATAATTTGGCAATTAAATAGGCCAAAAGAAATAAAACTACAAAATTGTCCAGAAATTACATTTAGTTGTTTTATGGAGAACCATGTCTATCTTTTTCTTTATCTCTTTTACCAGTTTCAGTTATTGGACTGTGGCCATGCTGTGGCACCACCTTGAAAGGTTTAGCTGACCAAATTGACCCAGGTGCTTACTTTTCGTTGTTTATTGTATTGATCTCTTTTGTCAAACTGCTAGGTTATAGGGCTGTAAACAAACCAACACCTGTTAAGTAGTGAGGAGGGTGAAATACAAAGAAAAAGACACACATACATTATCTATATATATATATATATATATATATATATATATATATTCTATTTTCTCTCTGTTTATTTCCTCGTGTTCCTTTCTGCTGAAGAGCGTAGGCTCGAAACGTAAAAGACTTTCTCACTTCCCGAGCATCAAACTAATACACCTGTTTGTTGTTTACACACCTGTCTTTCTTTTGCTTTTTTTTTAAATTCTCACTATATATATATATATATATATATATATATATATATATATATTGTATGTATGTATGTATGAGTGGTAGGCATTAGGAAGGACATCCAGCTGCAGAAAACCATGACACATCAGACTGGAGTCTGGTGCAGCTGTCCAGCCCACCCTGGTCAAACCATCCAACCCATGCCAGCATGGACAACGGATGTTAAATGATGGTGATAATGAAAAGGACTCATAATTATGTCAGTAAGAATTACTGCAATAATTTCAGAGAATAATTTCAAGAATGTCTCCTGAGATTATATATTGGGAATAAAGCAAAATTCTTCCTCACAGAATGTCGATCCTCTGGGATTCCTTCCCCAACCATGTTTTTTCCTGCACTCACCAACTTTTATGTATTGAAAAGGAACATTAACCATGAGGTTCTTATCAGTCTCAGAGGGTCCGTGAAGACCCTGAACACAGCCCTTTCCTCCGGATCAAAAAGAGAAAAAAAAATGTTTTTTCTTTAAAAAAAAAAGAGAAAAACACAGTAAAAAAAAACCTCATTATGCAACAAAAGATTTAGAAACACAAGCCTTTGATAGTAGTTCATGTGAGGTACAAATTCAATTATTTTGTTCTAACCTGGAAACTAATATCAGATTAGAAAGCAACTTATCCCATGAGCAACAAGAAAAAGTCAAAACCAGAACGATAAGAGAATGAAATTAAATGATAAGAAAATGAAATTGTTCAGATAACATTAATTATAAGTTTTATGGTGGACTAATGGCCCGGGCAACAGATATCAGCTGTCTAATAATGATAATAACAATGTATTTTATGAAATGTTTCTCAAGGCTAATGATAAAAACCAAAAAGGGCAAACAGCAAATTGGCCCATACAACAAAATATCTAATTAAGCAAAACAGCAATCAATACTTAGATATAATGTATACAATACTAGACTTAAATGATTTATGCCTAGTAACAGCTGTTGGGAGAATTTTAATCAGCAAATTAAAACTCTCAACTTTGCTGTTGTTTATTTACATACAGCAGCAGCAAAAAACATTATTTAACTCGGACATCTAAAATCAGGAATTTCAATTAATTTTTGTTTTGGTTCTATATAGGCGCAGGAGTGGCTGTGTGGTAAGAAGCTTGCTTACCAGCCACACGGTTCCGGGTTCAGTCCCACTGCATGGCACCTAGGGCAAATGTCTTCTACTATAGTCTCGGGCCGACCAAAGACTTGTGAGTGGATTTGGTAGACAGAAACTGAAAGAAGCCCGTCACATATATATATATATATATATATATATATACACACATATATGTGTGTGTGTGTGTGTGTTTGTTCCCCCACCATCATTTGACAACCAATGTTGGTGTGTTCATGTCCCCCGTAACTCAGTGGTTCAGCAAAAGAGACCGACAGAATAAGTACTAGGCTTACAAAGAATAAGTCTTGGGGGTCGATTTGTTCGACTAAAGGTGATGCTCCAGCATGGCCACAGTCAAATGACAAGCAAATAAAGGAATAAAAGAAAGAATCTGAAACACCAAGACAATAATTTGGTGCACAAATAATATTGCTTTAAAATTTTTTTCTTTTTTAGTCTGAGGAGAGCATTGACGAAGTTCCTATAACTTT
The DNA here is from genome assembly GCF_046866305.1 of Octopus bimaculoides. Lineage (NCBI taxonomy): Eukaryota > Metazoa > Mollusca > Cephalopoda > Octopoda > Octopodidae > Octopus > Octopus bimaculoides. Next base: position 89,750,444 of record NC_142934.1, on the reverse strand, counting down.
GAGAGGCACCCCAGACTAAATAAACTAATAACAGTTTATGTTTAGTTTCATTATTCCCTGGTTAATTGGTGGCAAAGAACACACGAGCAAAGAATGAGTTTCAAATATTGTTCTGTGAGACACTCTGACCAACTGAGTGAATAGGACAGTGAGAGTAACATGAGGAATACATTGAGCAAACTTAAGTAGGGCCCCAGTCTACAAGCAACTAGATGAGAAAATGTTGGAAATAGAGTAGAAAAATGAAAAAAGATTGAACAGGACAATACAGCTGGACTCACCAAAGTTCAGGCTTAGAAGTAGGTATCACACATCACTCCAGTATGTAGTGTGGCACAAAGGAAGGATGACAAACCACAGGATAGGCTAGTGTATAGAATACACACTAGTACTGAACACTGAAGAGGTGAATTAACAAGATTATATAATATTTCAATAGCCAATTATGTAATCCTGGCAGTAAGTTGCCAAAATGCATATATGTTTTATAAAACATCAAATACCATACGTCTTCTGTATTGGATATATATCAATTAATGAATGACATATATATATATATACATACACACACACATACATATATATGTATGTATATGGAAGAGCAGAATGGAGTAAGTGGGGCAAGAGCACACACGAAAACGAAAAGTGTCGCTGAAGAGGTCACAGATGTGTGACGAAAGATTTTCGGACAATGGACAGGAGTTAGAATAAGAAGTGTAATAAACAAGTGAAGAACAAATATATAGTGCATGTGTTTATTTAGCAAAAAAAAAAAAAAAGATGACCATCCCGAAATACAACAATATTTGTTTCAACAAACGATTTCACATCAGGAAATCTTGCAACACAAATTGATAAACATATATATAACTATGTTTTTAACTGTTTTCCACAATAAGCATATACTTCATTTAAATGCTTCAGAGCAAGCTATAGGGTGGTACATGAGCACTCAACTCTGAGCACAAAGCTAATTATAACAGAAACGGCTGTAAAGAAATGAAAATGGTTAAGTAACATTTATTCTTTTGTCAATCATTAATTGATATTATGCTTTATACTATTGAGTTCTAACAACTGGTTATTAGCATCTCTATGCCTAAGTGAAATCATGAAATAGTGTGTGTGTGTGTGTGTGTGTGTGTGTGTGTGTGTGTGTGTGTGTGTGTATGTGTGTGTGTGTGTGTGTGTGTGTGTGTGTGTGCGTGCGTGCGTGCGTGCGTGCGTGCGTGCGTGCGTGTGTGACTTGTTTAAATCATTGTGTACTTGTTTTTTCTTTTGTTGCTGATCAAATCAACCCCAGCACTTATTCTATCAATCACCAGCTTGACAAATTGCTAAGTTACAAGGTTATAAACAACCCTACACCCGCACTCGTTATTTCTCCCCCTTCACCTCCTTACACAGCTAATTAGGCTGGGCTTTTGAGAGCCAAGTAGCCTCCTGTCTATGGATACATCATTATGTCAGTGACAGGAAATGAATGACAGACTCCTTAGCTAGTTATACAATGCCAACATAATAAGTATTCAAGTATAAAGAGAAAGAAAATTGATGAACAACCAGATGAGAATCGGATCCATCTATATGTCTTTGGTTCGTGTCCAAACACATTAGTTTTTGCTTATTTCTTGTTCATTCATCCTCAACCCAATTTCAAATAGTTGTCAACATACACAAACATCTTTTAGAAACATTGGATAGATAATGTCAACAGTCATCTTAACATTCTTCATGCTGGACTGGAATAATATCAAAAAGGATGGAGGAGAATACTACTACGTGGCTTGGACTTCAATGCTATCCAACTTTCATACATAACGATCATCATCATCATTTAATGTCTGTTTTTCTTTGCTGGCATGGGTTGGACAGTTTGACAGGAGCTGGCATGGCCAGGACCCAAACCAAGTTCCACTGTCTGCTTTGGCATGCTTTTTACAGCTAGATATGCCCTTCCTAATGCCAACCACTTAGAGTGGACTGGATGCTATTTTATGTGGCACCAGCACCAGTGCTTTTTATGCGACACCAATGCTTTCTATGTGGCACCAGCACTGGTGCATTAATGGAAAATGGCACAATAGTCATAGAAGTAGTAGTTAGTGTTTAACCCCAGGTTAAAACCTGGTCTAATAGACCCCTGATCGAAAGCATTCGAGTTCTTGCCATCCTACATGTTGCAACACAGCTTATCTCAGGTTACACTCTGCAATCTATCGTAGTTTTCTGGAAAAAAAATGACAGGGTTTTATTTGAGAGAGATTTCACTGTTATTTCCAGCAAGTCAAGTGACCACATAGCAGATATTTCATTGCCTGTTGTAGCAGCAGCAGCAAAAGATATATATACATATATATATCTTACACACATACACATGTCAAGGTCACCAGCCCTCTTCCACATGCACATACATGCTCTCTTATACACATGCACATGCACCTTCATTTTGGGATCACCACTACTTTATTATCTCCCCTTCTTCCTAGCTCTCTTGTGTGACCCCACTGTACGGCATTTGCCATGATAGATCACTAGCCACCACACAATCTTTATTTTCTCTCTTTATTCCTTTCTGTGTAAGATCGTAGGCTCGAAAGATTAAAGACTTTTTCACTTCCCAAGCGTTATACTAATACATCTGCTTGTTGTCTACACCACCTGTCTTCGTCTTTTGTTTTTTGGTGAATTCTCCCTATATATAATTAAAAGGAGAAAAGAAACTGAAGATAAGGAATATAACAGTTATTTATTATTAACAAATTTGTTAATAAATAATTAATAAACAATTATTAAGTTCCTTATCTCCATTTTGTTTTCTTCTTTTAACTGGATATAAACTATATGCATAATATATACCTATTGTTTTTAGGGAATTTCATTCCCCAACAATACTAGTTATTGAACCAGAATTTCCTTAGATACAACCATCCCTTCACAAATTTAACATATCCTCCTATATATATCAGAACTAGAGGAGAAGTTTCAGGTGTGGAAGCAAGGTCTAGAATTGAAGGGCCTTAGAGTCAACCTAGCTAAAACCAAAATCCTAATAAGTAGGAAGGTAGATAAAACACAAACCCCTTCAGGTAGATGGCCCTGCTCAGTATGTAGAAAAGGAGTAGGTAGTAACTCTATAAGATGTACCCGGTGCAAGCTATGGACACATAAGAGGTGCAGCAACATCAAAGGCAGGTTAACTAGCAAGTTAGTTTTTGTTTGTGGCAGATGTTCAGGTGCAATAAAGACTGCAAACAAACAGGAAACAACTTCTATCTCATTCCAGGGTGAAAAACTAGAGGTAGTCGATAGCTTCCGCTATCTGGGCGACCAAGTTAGTAGTGGGGGTGGGTGCGCTGAAAGTGTAGCTGCTAGAATAAGAATAGCCTGGGCAAAGTTTAGAGAGCTCTTACCCCTGCTGGCGACAAAGGGACTCTCACTCAGAGTAAAAGGCAGACTGTATGACGCATGCGTACGAACAACCATGCTACATGGCAGTGAAACATGGGCTGTAACTGCTGAGGACATACGTAAGCTCGCAAGGAATGAAGCCAGTATGCTCCGTTGGATGTGTAATGTCAATGTGAATACCCGTCAGAGTGTAAGTATCTTGAGAGAAAAGCTGAACATTAGAAGCATCAGTTGTGGCGTGCAAGAGAGACGATTGCGCTGGTATGGACATGTGGTGAGAATGGAGGAGGATAGCTGCGTGAAAAAGTGCCACACCCTAACAGTTGAGGGAACCCGTAGAAGAGGTAGGCCCAGGAAGACCTGGGCTGAGGTGGTGAGGCAAGACCTTCGTACATTGGGCCTCACCGAGGCGATGACTACGGACCGAGACCTTTGGAAATGGGCTGTGCGTGAGAAGACCCGGCAAGCCAAGTAAGATCGTTGCCAGTGCCCCTGGACTGGTTCTTGTGCGGGTGGCACATGAGATGCACCATTTTGAGCGTGGCCGTTGCCAGTACCGCCTGACTGGCTCCTGTAGGATTTTCGAGCGAGATCGTTGCCAGTGCCCCTGGACTGGCTTGTGCGGGTGGCACATAAAAGACACCATTTCGAGCGTGGCCGTTTTCGTGCGGGTGACACGTAAAAGCACCCACTACACTCTCTGAGTGGTTGGCGTTAGGAAGGGCATCCAGCTGTAGAAACTCTGCCAAATCAGACTGGAGCCTGGTGTTGCCATCCGGTTTCACCAGTCCTCAGTCAAATCGTCCAACCCATGCTAGCATGGAAAGCGGACGTTAAACGATGATGATGATGATGATGATATATATATATATACACACCGATGACAGTACTGCTTGATTGACACCCGTGCCAGTGGTTAAAAACACCATTCGAGTGTGGTCATTGTCAGTGTCACCTGACTGGCTCCTGTGCCAGTGGCATTTAAAAAGCACCATTTGAGCGTGGCCGATACCAGTACTGCCTGACTGGCCCTTGTGTCAGTGGCCCGTAAAAAGCACCCACTACACTCTCAGAGTGGTTGGCATTAGGAAGGGCATCCAGCTGTAGAAACCTTGCCAGATCAGATTGGAGCCTGGTGCAGCCTTCTCGCTTGCCAGCCCTCAGTCAAACCGTCCAACCCATGCCAGCATGGAAAGTGGATGTTAAATGATGATGATGATATAAGGATAAAGTTCTTTGAATAAAAATTTTAAAATGTGGAATTCAATGAGAACTCCAAGCTTTTCTGATGTCTTATTTTTAGTCTGGTTGTTGTATCTGATGTCCAGCCGGCAGGAAGTAGATGTCAGAATCTCAGAATTTGACAACACATAATGAATAGCAGAGTGAAAATGAAATACAACCAAATAAGATTATTAAAATATCGGCAAACTTGTGACTTTAAATAGACATTTACACCAGTGGCAATGAGTTACTGGTTTTCTTTCCAACCACACACACACACACACACACACACACACACTGTCAGAGACTTGTTGATTAATGGAACTAAATCTATTGATACAGCAACAAGAATCAAAAGAAATACAAAATAAAACAGATGAGATTTTTTTCAAAATTTAAAAATACTAACATTCATTTATCTCACCTCTGACTATTTTCAAAAGCTTAATAGAATGAGAATGTTTACAAGCAGCAAGAAACAAATTAGTTAGCAAGATAAAACAATAATTGGCTTAAAAAGTATATGTTATTACAGAAATCGAATAAGACAATAAAGAGATGTAGGAATTAAGCATCGAAAGAAAAGCCACATAACAAAAGAGCGTTTTATACAAATATACACCGAAGGTTAAATAAATCTGCTACATAGTTTCTACTTGACAAAATTACTTCAAACTAACGAGCAAGCAAAACAGTCATCCTCAAGTGATTTATATGAAAACAGCTTGACAAATTAAAAAGCAATTTTCCATAAGATGGACACAAGAAATAAATCTAGTTTACAAATTGTTTTTATGAAATGGCTATAATTAAGGTGAAAGGAAGCAAGAAAATGGTGGTTGAGTTCTTGACAATGGATTTATTTATTCACTCCATTACATGTTCTCGTTCATTTTTAAATTTCCATTAATAACAATATATAATGTTAATTAGCAGGAATCAGAATAACGCATGGAATACAAATATATTTAACTTTCCTCATATTCAAAGTTTATTTTGTATCAAAAATTCAATAAAAATCCTAAGAAGCTTGCTTTGCAATCTCATGATTCCAGGTTCAGTCCCACAGCATGGCAGACTGGGCAAGTGTCTTCTACTATAACCCTCGGCTAACCAACACCTAGTGAATGAACTTGGTAGAGGGGAGACTGTGCAGAAACCTGTTGTGTATATATATATATATATATATATATATATATATGCATGTGTCTTTATGCTAGTGTTTACCCCCACCACCACCACCACCAGAAAACCAGTGTTGGTTTGTTTATGTCCCCATAACTCATCGGTTTGGCAAAAGAGACTGATAAAATAAGTACCAGAGTTTAAAAGATAAATACTGGGGGGGAGGGGATCTGTTTGACTAAAAAAATAAAAATCTTGAAGGTGTTTCCCCAGCAGGGCTGCAGTCCAATGACTGAAACAACAGGTGTAACAACTCAAACTTAGAACCACCTTCAATCTCAACCTACAGGTAATATTATAATAGGTATACTAAGGTGGCAGCAAGCTGGCACAATCGTTAGCACACCAGGCAAAAAGCTTAGCAGTATTTCATCTGTCTTTACCTTCTGAGTTCAAATTCCACCAAGGTCAGCTTTGCCTTTCATCTTTTTGGGAACAATAAAAGAAGTACCAGTTGAACACTGGGGATCAATATAATCAACTTACCTACCCCTCCTCCACTAAATTGCTGGCCTTGGGTAAGGTATCTAAATCCACCAACAACTCTCCTTGAACAAAATATCAATGCTGGGGCAGCACTGCCCTTCAACTTTTCAATGACCATTCTTATGTGGTTGGCTTTTGATGAACGAAAGAGTTTGATATTGCTGCCCTCGTTTGAGTTTCTTTCCAGGATATGGGTTCATCCAAGATCTTACATAGCAGAAGGTCAAGATGTAAACACCTTGTAAACATTTACTCCCACTCCTTGTAGATCCCTCAGGTTTTTGGTAAGATATTAAACAGCTATGGGCCCTTGAGACCCAAGCTATTTCAGTAGACCATTGTACTTAATTTTGAGTGTAATTAAATTGAGGATAGAGATTAAGGAAAAAGATTCTAGAAAAATTTAGGATCAGGTACTAGGAGTTCTAGAGTAAGATATATTTAAGAAAATAAATATTGTTCAGCGCAAGACCTAGAAAGCAAGACAGGCAATAAAAAGAAAAACAAAAACGGTATAGAATGACTTTTGATCTTTTATTCAGGCCAGATAAAAAGCCATTAAAACAAATACATAAAAGGCAGAAGGCAGAGATGAGAGAACAAATTATAGATAAAAGATTGCTAGTGAGTGAGGGCTTGCTACTTGGGTAGACTGCCTGAAGTTATATTTACTTTAAGGATTTGACAATTCGTTCAAAGTACTGCTTAAGAAGACACTCACTCTGACAATAATATAGAAGTGTGTAATAAAGCAGAACTGCAACAGCGAACTTTTACCAATGAACTGGTCTAAGATTTTACTTTACAGTTTGTTTTGTTATACAAAGGACATTCTACAAAATCATTTCGAAATGAGATTCGAGAGGGAAAGGTAGAAATTGTAAAATTTGCAACATCGAAAAGATATCAATTTAAATACAAAACATTGCTAAATGCTTCTGTAAAGTGATACAACAATTAAAAGGGATAAAACAAACAATTGGTAATATTCCAGTAGAGTCAAATGGGCGGACAATGAAAGGAACAAATATGATTGAGAAAAGGAATAACATTAAGAAAGCAACAGAGGAGACTTGAAGGTTTGAGCAAATGGGAAATGGATTGAGAAGTGTCCTTGTGTAAAGGGTGCTCTGGACAGTTTCACGATAGAAATATGGCATAACTATATTTTGTTGTTTGATAGTAATATATTCCTTTCATTTTATTATGAATAATATGTGAAAGAGAGAAATACAAATTAGTTTTCAGCATCTCACACACCTGTATTCACCTTTGCCTCACCTGTTAATGAGGTTTTTTTTATTAGATACATTATGTTATGTAAACGTATTCATTAAATTGTATAAGAGTACATAGCCAATGGTATATTGACTAGTAAAAGAGTCTTGTCCTTTATTTTCAGTGAAAATAAGAAAGAATAAAATCTTATAGAGAAAGAATAACATCTTGTACAGATTATACCTGTATTTTAATTAATTCAAATTAATCTACCTCATCTTGAAAAGTGGCAAAATTGTGGGCGGTTGACATCTGGAATAGTTTTAGTAACAATCAAACAGGTAAGATGCATTAAGAATTTCAATTTTAGCGTTTATCCATAATGTTATTGTTTTTACACCTGTTAATTAAATTTACCTGCCCATAAAAGTCAAATTTAATCAGCAAGACCAGCTAAAATTACATAACTATAATCAACTGGCATATGAGCACCCACTGACAAAATTTCAAAATTGTATGTAAAAAATTAAAATTACAAGCAGATATTGTGGACACACCTTTTGAAGCTGAATAATTCAAAATAACCTGAACAAATAAGCATTCCATTTGACAGATTAATCTGAACACTAAAGGACCAATCCAGTGTGATGAAGGTGTAACAACAATATCAACAACACAACCAACATGACAAGGATCTATAGTGGAGTATATAATATCCCCACTGCTAAAATACACACCATGTAAGTAACTGATAGCCACATTTGATCAAACAACCATTTAAGAAGTCCAAAGTACATTTCAATATTTACTTGAAATAAAATGGACGTACTTAAATAAACATGTCACCATAAACATCAAAGGAGCTTTAGATCATTTCCCTTTTTTCTTGAGCCCTGGAACTCATAAAGTTGGTTACCTTGTTTCCAGGATGTATTCATGACAGCGATCACAACATTACCCTTAATGGGATGCTGGTCTATTGCAGGGCTCAAGACCAGAAATTTCGAGAGGAGAAGTTGATTACATAGACCACAGTATATGACTGGTACTTTATTTTATCAACCCCGAAGGGATGAAAGGCATAGTTGACTTCAGCAAGAATTTAATTCAGACTGTAAAGATCTGGAAGAAATGCTGCCAAACATTTTGCTGGATATGCTGATCTCCTTGTTCATTGATTCTCTATTGATTTGGCTGATCTCTGTATTGATCTCACACATCCAGTGGATGTCACAGATACTTCATTTCAGGCACACTATGATATACAAAAAAATAAAATTAAAATAAAATTCAAGTTCTTTTTCTTGTATTATCTCTGGGTGTTATTTCTATTAATGCTCCAACATGGGTATATTCTATGTTTCACTAAGATTAAGATTAGTAAACTAAACCTGAAAAGCCAAGTGATAACTGCTGTGAATACCTGCTTGTGATGGATCATTGCAAGCAGCACCTCTTTATTCAAGAATCACTCTTTTCTTATTTCTTTATTGCCCACAAGGGGCTAAACATAGAGGAGACAGACAAGGACAAACAAAGAGGTTAAGTCGATTATATCGACCTCAGTGCATAATTGGTACTTATTTTATTGACCTTGAAAGGATGAAAGGCAAAGTAGACCTCAGCAGAATTTGAACTCAGAACGTAGCGGCAGATGAAATACCACTAAGTATTTCGCCTGGTGTGCTAACGTTTCTGCCAGCTTACCGCCTTATTTTCTATTTGTCAGTTATTATACCCCAGGAGAGAGAAAAGACTAAATATAAATTTGACTTAAATGAGGAAGCTGTGAAGCGCTATCTTTTAGTTGTAGAGAATGGATAAAGAGCAATGTGGTTCCATTAACCATTTATGAGAAAGAGAATTTGTTAGTATTGACCTTTCAGGACCCCCTTAAGCTGATGGGTTAGGGATAACTGGGTTAAAGTATTTGAACTGTTGAGGAGGAAACAAGGACAGGGAGATCCAGATATAAGAAGTTTTGAACAAGACAGTAAAATGAATGTAACATTAGATCTAGGAAGTGAAGAGATGCAATGCAATGGATGTGTTAAGATGGTGGTGGTGGTGGTGGGGACATTAAGTGCATTGGGTATTGGTGAAAGTGAAATGGCAATTTCAGAAGAATAGAATAAAAGTTTCTTGTAGGAGGGAGGGAAGAGGATAGGGCATGGCTAACCAGCTGCAAAAGATTGCCTATTATACAGATTGCTTTGGATCTGTTGCTCTATATTTGTGTAAGAATACATATGCAAAATGTCTGTGATTAACATCATATGCAAGACAACTGTTCACAATCTCACTTAGTTTCATCAATATATAATATTCCATGTAATCAATATATAATATTCAATCATCCATATTGACTGATACTGCTTTTGTAGACATTTAAATGTCCTACATACCAATTTCTTTACACAAAACACTATATATGCCATTCAGTGGTGCAAATACTAGAAAATGATATTAAGTCAACAATTAGTAAAGTACACGATATAGGTTAAATACCCAATCAAGGCATTTCATGTCATTTCTTGTTCCTCTAACGATAACCAGCTGCCTGGGCTCCACCAGACAAAATTGCCAATAAATATACTCGACAATCTTCAGTGGTAACCCAACAGATCCATTATAATTGTCACCACCATTTAACGTCCATTTTCCATGCTGGCATGGGTTGGACAGTTTGAGAGGAGCTGACAAGCCAGAGGACTGCGCCAAGCCCCACTGTCCGCTCTGTCATGGTTCCTACAGATGGACACCTTTCCTAATGCTAACCACTTTATAGAGTGTGTGCCAGTGAGTCATTAATCATTAGCAACACATCTCCATCAAACGTGTAACTGCGTTAGCTTATCCAAGTGGTCAGCTTCCCTAATGCACCACCAGTTTTAATACTGCTACCTGGTCTCTGGATGCCTTCAGTGGAAGTCCACATTGTTGGAAGTGTTCAAACCATAGTTTTCCTTTGACTGTTCAAGCTGATTGTCAACCACATCAATCACACCAGTCGTCATCATCAACAGCATCAAAACCATAGCCATTACTGTCTTGAACCCTAGGACTCATAGAGCTGGTTACCCAGTTTCAATGCCATATGAGTGACTGGAATCACAACATCCTCCTTGAATAGGACACCGGTCTGAAGCCAGGATTACTCATTTACAGCTGAATGGACAGGAACAATGTAAAATGAAGTGTTTTGCTCAAGAATACAATCCACTGCTTAGCCTGGGAATTGAAACCATGATTTTGCAATCATGAGTACAACACCCTAATCACTAGGTCATGCAGCCTCATTAGTCCTGTTTGATCTAAAATGGTCTTATCTCTTTAACCCCAACTAATTTATGCAAATAAGGAATTATAGTAATTCTACTTTGGCTCACTAAAAGCCTTTTGGTAGAAGAGTTCCATACATTGCTGTAATTGAGAGCAATTTTGAAATTTGCTTGAGTCATAATAAATACGTAACAGCAAAAAGTTCAGGAAAGTGGTGAAATTTAATGATTGAAAAATCATTATGAATTGTACAGAGAAAATCAAGCAGTAAGAGAAGAGAAATATTTGAAGTCTGAGGCATGTTTATCAAGAAGATATCATAACAACTTGACAACAGGGATGGGCATGGTAAATTAAAATCTTTATGGATTGTAGAGGAAATGAAACAGATCAAGTGACTGGAGAAAAAAAAAAACGAGAATATGTGGAATATTTTGTTAAACATTATTCTTTATTTCTTTTTTTTGTGCAGAAAATGAAATAATTTTGTTTTGTATTTTTTTTTTTTTTTCCTTTTCCGTACTAGCTACCTAGAAACCTGCTAAACTGAGAGTAAAATCAATACTTAACATGCTTTAAAAAGCTGAATGTCATGCACGGACTAAATATGTAACAGTAAATTCGATATTAAGATTCTATCACCGAGGTATTCGTTAAATTGAAGCTTCCTAATTACTACAGCATCGTATTCAATTATACGACAGCTAACCAATATTTCAGTGGATATTCTCAAACGTTCTTGGTTCCATTATCAATGTTTAACAACTTAAACTAAACCCAATTTTCTAATCTTCAAACATGAAATGAATCAAAGTTATTAAATTAAATCAGATCAAATGTTGAGAGGGTGACTGATTTAATAATTGAAGTTCTTTTATTCTTTTGTTTGTTTCAGTCATTTGACTGTGGCCATGCTGGAGCACTGCCTTTAGTCGAAGAAATCGATCCCAGGACTTATTCTTTGTAAGCCTAGTACTTATTCTATCAGTCTCTTTTGCCGAACCGCTATGTTATGGAGGACATAAACACACCACCATCAGTTGTCAAGCAATGGTGGTGGGGACAAACACAGATACACCCACATATATATGACGGGCTTCTTTCAGTTTCAATCTACCAAATCCACTCACATGGCTTTGGTCGGCCCGGGGCTCTAGTAGTGCCATGCAGTGGGACTAAACCCGGAACCATGTGGTTGGTAAGCAAGCTACTTACCACACAGCCACTCACATGTTTTCCCCCATTTTGATGCTTGGGGATATCAGAATCTCATTCATTTTGGCAAACATCACTGTTCTCTGCTCTGTTGGACTGCTAGCCAATAAGGAAAACTCAATGAAGTTGCTTACCTGCTAGAAATAGCAGCAAAATCTCCTTGAAATCATACTCTGCATCTTCAGGAAGGATGCAAAATGTACATACACTATATATCACCATTATCATTTAACATCCACTTTTTCATACTTGCATGGGTTGGATGGAATTTGCTGAAGAAAGTTTTCTATGGCTGGATGCCCTTCCTCTTGCCAACCCTCCACTGCTTCCATGCAAAGTAACATTCCCCCATGGTCAGACATGATTTCATGGAAGACTGGAAAGAACAACACGGCTTATATGACAGTGATGCTCATTTACAACTATCACATGTCATCAAGACAAGGAAACTCACAAAAACACACAAACACACACACCACAGGCTTCTTTCAGTTTCCAGCTTTCAAATCTATTCACAAGGTTTTGGTCAGCTTGGAACCATAGAAGAAGACACTTGCCTAAGATGCTGCGCAGTGGGACTGAACCAAAGACCACAGAGTTGGGAAGCAATTTTCTAGGGTTAATGACATTAATTACACAGAGATGCCAACCACAAAAGAAAAAAAAAACACTACAGTTAAGTCAGTGCTAAGATATTTAATGTAATGAGTATTAAAACACCATATTGCCATTTTAAGGTGCACTTTTCCATGTGTCGGACAGAATTTGTTGATGCAGATGCCTTTCCTGTCCCCAGCCTCACCTGTTTCCAAGTAAGGTACTTCTTCCTCATGGCCGGACATGTTTTCATGGAAGATTGGAAATAAAGGATACTGCTTGTATGATGCCGACACTCTTTTACAACAAAATACAATATCAAGACAAAGGGAAACTGACTCACATCACCATCATTGTTGTTTAACATCCACTTCCCATGCTGGCATGGGTTGGATGATTTGACTGAGAACTGGTAAGCCAGGAGGCTGCACCAGGATCCAATTTGATTTAGCAAGGGTTCATGCCGGTGGCACATAAAAGCATCCACTACACTCTCAGAGTGGTTGGCATTAGGAAGGGCATCCAGCTGCAGAAACTCTGCCAAATCAGATTGGAGCCTGGTATAGCCATCTGGTTCGCCAGTCCTCAGTCAAATCGTCCAACCCATGCTAGCATGGAAAGCAGACGTTAAACAATGATGATGATGATGATTGATATAAGAAAAAATAATAAGGTACTCAGATATCTGGATGGTTGCACATTTACAGATTCTTATGAATATGTCACATGTTTTTATAAATTAGCACTTGCATCTATTCTTGTAGATTCTCCAGATTTTATTTTTCTTGACCAGCTGTAAACACAATTTTCTTCTTTCTTCTTTCACCCTTCCTTCTTTCCTTCTCTTTCCCATTGACACTCCTTTCAGATACACAGGCACACACATACATGCACACACACCAACAAAAACACACAGACACTCTCTCTCTCACTCCCCCCCCCATCCTCACCCTTTTTTACTATCCTATATATCTCTCTCCACCCCTACACATTCAATAATGCTATATAAAAAGAGACAAATCCTCTCAAAAAAAATTAAATTTGGAAAATCTACAAGAATAGATGCAAGCGCTAATTTATAAAAACATGTCACATATTAATAAAAACCTGTAAATGTACAACCATCCAGATATCTGAGTACCTTATTATTTTTTCTAATATATAATTCCTGTCTGTACATCACCTTCAGAGACTTCTTTCAGTTTCAGTTTTCTAAATCCACTCAACAAGGCTTTGGTTGGCGCCCTAAACTACTCTAGAAGAAATTTGCCCAAGGTGCCACATGTTGGGATTGAACCCAGAACCAAGTGGTTGGGAGGCAAGTCTCTTAACCACACAGGCATGCCTGTGCCTATTAGAAACATTTATACTGCATAGAAAGAACAAGAGAGAGAGAGAGAGAGAGAGAGAGAGAAAGAGAGAGAGAGAAAGAGAGAGAGAAAGAGAGAGAGAGAAAGAGAGAGAGAGAAAGAGAGAGAGAGAAAGAGAGAGAGAGAGAGAGATTCATCAAAAGGAAATACATCTGCACCCCACTCCCCAACCCCCTACCATACCCCTGTCGCAATTCTTACTCAGGAACAGGAAACCTATACTTAGCTCCTCTTTAGAAGTTTACTGTTCATGAAAAAGTAAATTTGTTTACTTTGAAATAATCTAAAAAGTTCCTTACAAATAATGGAATATTTTATTCCTGTGACATAATTCCAACTGCGAGTAGATTAGGATTTATAAATTAATACAAGAAATTACTTTTCTAATTAATTTTCTTTTGTTTCTGGTATTGTCTTCATAAAACAATTAAAAATAAGCGAAATCAAGTAAAATATCATAATTATTGTTGAGTACATTTAGAAATTAGGAGAAACTTAATTTGGTTTCTAATTATGAACAAGGTCTGAATAACTGAGGATGAAAGAAGAAGAAAGACAAAAGGTATCTTATCTTTTACTAGTTTCAGTCATTGAACTGTGGCCATGCTGGGGCACCACTGTGAAGGGTGTTAGTCGAACATATCAACCAAAACTGGTAGTCAAGCAGTGGCAGTAGATGTGGATACACACATACTTACATATATACATACGTAAGGCTCTTGGTGTGGCTGTTGAAAATTGGGAGCAGATGATTGTCGCTAATGGAGCTCCCAAGATGGGTTAACTTCTACTTCTCTCTGGTCAAAATATTTCAGATGGTGGAGTGTCCCCCCCAGCATGTTTTGCATCTTCTTGGTCTATACTTGAATAGCAAGAAAGCCAATGGCCCTATTCAACTAGTTTAGTAAAATTTGGAAGAGCAAGAAACTTTCTTTAAAAACCAAAATGCAGTTCTACAAGACCAACAGGCTCCCCACTCTTTTGTATGGCAGGGAAACATGACATCTGAAAAACCATTCAAGAAAACAAACTGGATGCTTTTGACAGTAGATGCCTTTGGAAAATACTGGGCATCAAATGAAATGGTTTTCTCAGCAACAAAGATGTCAGATGAAAAGCAAACCAACATTCATTGTCCATCAGCATCTGTAAGAGCAGAGATGACTGGGATAAGTCACTGGGTTCCAAACAGACAGACATGACAACCAAGTCCTTAAGTGGACCCCTCAGGGACAACAGGGGACCAAGACATCCCAAGCTGAATTGGCAGCAGCCAATTGACAGGGACCTTCAGCTGATAAATCTATGATGACACAATGCATTGATGGTGGATGCTGACCAACTTTGCTGGAGCACATTGACTGCCTCATGCATCGCCCAACACAGGAGCACCTAAGTTTTAGTAATTCATTATAATCCAAGAATAACGAACATTTAATAATGGCCTCTCAAAGAGAAACATTTCTTCTGCATCCTCATATGTATAAATGTGAACTTAGCATGTATGCACCTATTAATTCATAATTGCTATATCTTTTCATTGGATTTATCACCTCATTTATACAAGACACTTCTTCCATTTCACCCAACCAATTTCCATTTATCAGATTAATGTTATTTAAAGCAATTCAACTGATGGAGGAAACACTCCACAAATGTTTCGTAACTGAAAACTTATATCATCATTGTTGTTTTAATGTCCACTTTTCCACGCCTGCATGGATCAGATGGAATTCTCTGAGATAAATTTTCTATGTACAGATACCCTTCCTGGACCAGGCAGGATGTTGTGCTCTTGAGCAAGACACTTCATTTTGCATTGCTCCAGTCCACTCAGCTGTAGAAAATGAGAAATCCTGCAATAGACTGGCATCTTGTTCAGGGGAAATGTTGTGGTCTCAGTCACTTTTTGCTATAGAAACCAGGTAACCCACTCTTATGAGTCCCAGAACTCAAGACAGCCATGTTCAAGGGTTGAGGACAATGATTTTGAGACATGCCTTCACGTAAGATTTGAAAATCAACAAAAACTATTTGTAAGATGAGATCACTTGTTTACAACTAACAATGTGATGTCAAAACAGGGAAACACAAACACACAGTGACCATTGACAAATGCTTAATCATAAACCCATCACCACTGACTGCCAATACAACCAGAGAGAGACAGAGACAGGAGGAGAGACAGAGACAGGAGAAGGAGAGACAGAGACGGGAGAAGGAGAGACAGAGACAGAAGGAGAGACAGAGACAGAAGGAGAGACAGAGACAGAAGGAGAGACAGAGACAGAAGGAGAGACAGAGACAGAAGGAGAGACAGACAGAATTGAAAGAAAAAATAAGAATTATGATTAATAAAGTAATGAGACAAAAAAAAATGAAAAATGAGATGAGCCAGCAGCAATATCAAATAAAAGAAACTTAGATTAGGATGTTTTTGAAAATTTAGAGTTCAAAGTGAATCAGACGAGTAACTAAATTAATTCTACTGAATATGGAATAGAAATTAATCAATCAAATACTTCTTCATAAAGTGCTGGAATTAACCGACAGAATGCGATAACTAACCTTGTATTAACTGGAGATCTGGGAGAATGGTGTAATTGACTTAGAAACAGAACAAGATTCCACTGCCATAAATGTTGTTATGACAACAGATTCACTAATTATGACTCCAAGACACCTGTTGTTTGAAATTCTTAACCTGGTCAGGTATAAGAACAGTATCTAGATTAATTATATATCACAAACATGATGTAATCTACTGTGTGGAAGTAAACATAGAGACTACTTAAAAAAAAATAGTTTTCTATGTTAAAACTCCGACTGATGATGAGAGCAGGTGAACAGGATTAGGATTAACATATATTTTCAATCATTTATGACTGGGGTGGCCAAATCACTTTCCATAAAATAAAACATAACATTTCCAAAAAGTAAGACGTCCTGTTAAAAAAAAAAAACGCAAATTGAAAATTTTCCTTATGTATGTCATCACTATCATTTAATGTCCATCTTCTATGATGGCATGGGTGGGTTGGACAGTTTCACAGGAACTGACAAGTCATAGAACTCCACCATGCTCCAGTGTCTGCTTTTTACAGCTGGATGTTCTTCCTAATACCAACCACTTTACAGTGTATTGGGTACTTTTTACATGGCACCAACACTAGTGGGGTCACTAATATGTATATATCCCTTACTACAGTCATACTGAAGTATCAACTTCAAAAGTTTAGCCAAACAAATCGATTCCCATAATTATTTTCTAAAATCTGGTACTTATTCTATCAGAGTCTTTAGCCAACCACTGCTACGTTACAGGGACATAAACAAACCAACACCAGTTTCCAAATGGTAGTGGGGACAGACAAACACAGACATACACATCCATCCATCCCTCTCTATCTCTCAATATCCATTTTCCACAATGAGATGTGTGTGTGTGTGTGTGTGTGTGTGTGTGTGTGTGTACACACACACAAACAGAAGCTTCTTTTGGTTTCCGTCTACCAAATTCACTTGCAAGGATTTAGTTGGCCCAGGGCTATATAGTAGATGTCATGTACTGGGACTGAACCGGAGGCCACATGATTGGGAAGCCATCTTCTCAACCACACTGCCTCCATAAGACTAGTCTACTTTACACAGTTGATAATTTGATATGCTATTCAATAAAACTCTTATTCTTTCAAAATATCCAACTAGCAAGTGAATTATAATGAAAAGACAAAATGACAATGTGCAATTGTGACAAGTAACACAATTTGTTACTTGTAACCCAATCAATCTAGCAACCCTGTCAGTGAATTACTTCAAGCCTTATATAATGTGGGTTTCGACACAAAATGTTTACATAAAAGGCGTATTAACCACATTAGTAATACAAAAGAAGAAACTAATTTGATCAAAGCAACATTAAGTTTCGAATAATGAATATTGAATTAATGAAGATCCAAATATATGAATTAATTGAAGCTAAGGTGAAGTGCAGCATTCTGAAAATAATTAAATTGCTAAATTAAACAAAAATGAAATCAACCTATTGATGAGAACCAATAAAGCCATGAAAACTTAATAATTCACAGATTTCACAGGAATTATGATCTGTCCACCATCTATAAAAGAGACATTTATTATAAAGGTGTCCAGTTAGTTTCTGAATAACCTGCCCATCCATCTTCTACACTCATTATTTCTGAGTGAACCATGGTGTTAGAAACCTCAGGTACCTCCTCCATGAGGTCCTATCACAAGCAACCGACATTACACTTTCTAAGCTAGATTCCCAAACATGACCAATTAAGAGTATGGATATCATCCAACCATTTCCTTCTTGGTCTACTCCTAGTTCTCCAGCTTGAAGAATCTGTCTTATGATCTTTTCCGGCAACATTCTATAACCACAGGTCCATGGTACCAGAGTTGTGACCTCTCAAAGCAGAGAAGTAACAGCTCAACCTAGAGAGACTCCCTGATCTCCAAGCTACACACCTTATCAAGTAACATTACTCCAGAGATCCTTCAGAGGAAGCCCATTTAAAAAAAAAATAATAATTCAGTTAAATAATGGTTTCCCTGATAGGCATGCGGTCACAAACTTGTGGAGAAGGTATAATTGATGAAGAACAAAGCCAAAACAGCATGAAAGCCAGTTGGTAGGGAAAGTCTTCCATACATGACAGGGAATTTACTTATGTCTGTATAATAATTTATATCTCCAAAGAGTATTCAAATGGAAGTTACGTTTGGGAAATTTAGACAATTTGCAAGAAATGTAAGAGAAAATACAAGTGGACACACAAACTTGATGACCTTTGAACTTAAAGAGTAAAGATCCCCTTTGGTCAATAATGACCATGGGATTGCATCTAGAAAGTTCCCTTCTGAGGCACAAGTCCAGGCAAAGCTATTTATGAAAGACCAGCAGTCACCCATGCATACCATGCCACTGATGTTATCCAAACAAAAGGCAAAGGCTGATACAGCTCGGCACCAGTGACATTGCAACTCATTTCTACAGCTGAGTGGACTGGAATAATGTGAAATAAAGGGTCTTGCTCAAGAATACAACACTCAGCCCGGTCCAGGAATCAAACTCACTACCTTGAATTTAGGACATTATTTTCACTTTCTACAATCTGCATTTAGCATCATTTTGTTTGTTGACCGGTGAAGAACATTTTCTACTTTCTGGAGTCTTATCTGTGACCAACTTATTTGACAATTGACTTCAAACATTTGGCATTATTACCCATTTTTTTCAGCTATTCTTATACACATACAACACACACACACACACACACACACACACGCTAATGCATGTATATGCATATATAAAATGTGTGCATATATGCACACAGAGTTTATATGTATATACAAATACATACTGTGTGTGTGTGTGTGAGTAAATTATGCATCCCTATCATCTTTATTTACATATTATATCTGTCTGTCTGTGTGTCTGTAGGTGTGTGCCTGTCTACCTATCTGCCTACCTACCTATCATTTTACAACCCTTCTCTGGCTGCCAAACAAAGAAATGAAACCTTAAAATCTCACATTTTCTCACACCTCGCTCAAGATGAAAAAATAAACAAGACAAATCACAAAATTTAATAAAAGAAAAACTCTTCATAAAATAGTGGAATTATTTTGAAGTACAAATACACAAACCTGTGTGTATGTGTGTGTGTGAATGTGTGTGTGTGTGTGTGAATGTGTGTGTGTGTTTAAACTAAATGTACTTGATTTTAGGTGAACAGAGAATGACATCATTTTGTATTATTAAAAAATCTTTGCTGTGTGTGAGAACTATGAGACACAACATAGGTGATTTTTGAGACCAACCATAAAAAGAAATTGCAATTACTCATCATCTTTGATCTTTTACTTGTTTCAGTCATAAGACTGTGGTCATGCTGGAGCACTGAAAGCTTTTTAGCTGAACAAAATCACCCCCAGAGCTTATTTCTTTTCAATCCTGGTTCTTATTCTGTCGCCCAATGACTAAAGCAAATAAAACATAAGCTATTGATATTCACGTTGACAGAATTAAATGTCCTCCATCCTTTAGCGTTTAAACTGACCCTCTTCAGCTTCTCACACCTACCCTACAATGTCATTGTAAAATCAAACAATCACAACACCAAATTCTCAAAGTTATGGGATAATGCATGATTAATTGAAGACAAAGTGAATAAACAAGAATTATATTTGATAGAGAAGGCTGAATACTAAAGGGATAATCTATTTTAACACCTTTAACTCTCCCTACAGATCTTGATAGAATGTATGGCATGGAGGTGAAATAATGATAATATAAATTGTTACTAGAAAGGAATTTAGAGCCAGAGGTGTTTCCTAATGACAATCACTCAACCATGAAGTTCCTATTTTAAAACAAGGTCGACAGAGCTAAGCAGTATAATGAGACCTTCCAAATAGTCACTGCAGTCGGTGAAGCCTAACAATGATAAATGAACTCTTTGTTAAGGTCAATGGTAAATGCTAAAGCTTTTTATGAAAAGAATCAACACCATTATCATTTTGTTCATTTCTTTTTCCTACACAGGTGCAAGTGTGGCTGTGTGGTAAGAACACATGGTTCTGGGTTTGATTCCACTGTGTGGCATCTTAAGCAAATGTCTTCTACTACAGCCTCAGGCTGACTAAAGTCTTGGGAGTGGATTTGGCAGACTGAAAGAAGCCCATTGTGTATATGTACGTATGTGTGTGTCTCCTACCACTGCTTGACAACCAGTGTTAGTTTGTTTATGTCCTTGTAGCTTAGCAGTTTGAGACTGATAGAAAAGTACCAGGCTTAATAAAAAAAAGAGTACTAAGGTTGATTTATTCGGCTAAAACTTCTTCAAGGTAGTGCCCAAGCATGGCCACAGTCTAATGACTGAAACAAATAAAAGATAAAAGATATGGGTTGAATGGGTTTGCCATAACCAGGCAAGGTTATATGGTTAACAAACTTGCTTCCCAACCATGTATCTCAAGGTTCAGCGAGCACAAACCTCTGCCAAGGCAGCACCAACATCTTTTCAGCGATTAACCAGGGATGGTTTTTAAAATGAGAATATCTGGAATAAACTCGACTACTCTCACAAATGAGAATACTAAAAATGAACCTGACTGTTCTCAAAAATTAAGTAAAAAAACAGGAAAAATAATCCAGAATCTTTGTCTGGTACCAGATCGATGCTAAAATCTAATTAGTTCGTGCCAGTCACGAGGCCAAACATCCCTGAAAGTTTCATCTGAATCCATCCAGTGGTTCTTGAGATATTTTGTCCACAGACAAACAAACAAACATGACAGAAAACAATACCTCTACCTTTGATAAGGTGGAGGTAAAAAAAGAGGTAAGGGTTAGCAAATGCTTCATCAGTACACTCATCTAACTGATGCCAGCATGGAAAAAGGGACAGAAAATAATAACCTAATATGAGTCCTAACTACAGGTAAAGGAATGTCTGGAGAAGAATTAACACGTTCTCATTAATGCAGACATGTGATGATCCCAAAGACTCAGTCTTTCGTGATATGAGAGCAGTAATGAAAATTAACATCACATACTTAAATTGTAAACAGTTTAAATCCTACTGAATTTCTCACCATATAATCTAGTAATTTACTATATCAAATATAATTTTTGGTGCTAAAGATATTTAGGTCAGATAAAGTAGTCACACAAAAAAAAAAAAAAAAACCATTGTCTTCTTGCCAATTATAAGAATGGCAAGGGCAAAATGAAAGAACAGGTTTTCCAAAACTATGCATCTTATAACTCCAAACATATGGTCAGTCTATATCATCATCATCATTGTTTAACATTCCCTTTTCCATGTTGGATGCCTTTTCTGTCACCAACCTTCACCTGTTTCCAAGCAAGGGAATATTTCCCCAGTGCTGGACATGTTTGTGCATCATCATCATCATTATGATGCTTGGTTACAACTCTAACGTGATGTCAAGACAAGGGTACACACAAATACACACATATATATATATATATATATACAACAGGTACCAAATCTGGGGTTGGTTCCAGGTGTGATGTAGTTATAAAAAAGAAAACACAAATGGGGTTTAAATTTTAAATGCCTGCCAGTGTCTTGTAAATGGTACCTGTGAAATCGTAGTCGTGGCTGTTGCTGGTGTCCTGTAAACAGCACCCTGCTGGTGCCCTGTAAATGGCAACTGTGAAAGCATAGTCATGGCCGTTGCTGACAAAATGGCACCCTGCCGATGTCATGTAAATGGCACCTGTGAAAGTGTAGTCCTGGCCAGTGCTGACATCATGTAAATGGCACTTGTGCCGGTGGCAGATAATAACACCCATTACACTCTTGAAGTGGTTGATGTTAGGAAGGGCATCCAGCCATAGAAACCATGCCAAATCAGACTGGGGTCTGGTGCAGTTCCTTGGCTTACCCATTCCAGTCAAGCTGTGTAACTCATGCCAGCATGGAAAGCAGACATTAAATGATGGTGATGATGATATACATTTATAAAGTTTATTCCTATACTAAAAATCTAAAAAAGACAAAACATCAGATTTAAATGAACATTTTCTAAACGTAACATCTAGTTTTTTTCCTATATTTAACATGGACCAATCAATATACAATATCTTGGTCATTCAAGTCAAATGTTACTTAACATGTGATACAGAATTAGTACAGACTTTAGCTAAAACAAGAAACTAGTTCAGAGGCAAGGGGTGGGGCAGAAGAAGATAACAACTAAGTGATGTACTAAGCTAGCTACTAGATACTGAAAGAATTTGCAATGACACTCCTAGACTATTACTGCCAATGGTGTTGTTTAGCTTCCAATCAGTCTTTGCTGAGCAAACCTATGGTCAAAAGCATTTTGACACATTCTAGCATTGTCTGTCTTGCTGTTTTGTGTATTTAACACTACACCATCCATTCTGTTCCTCCAACTTTTAAGACAGTAAAGTGTATCATCATCATCATCATCATCTTCACTTATATATTTGATGTCATATAAGACGCCTCAAAACTAACTCTTATGCAACCTATTTCAGCACAGACAAGAAATACTGTCACATGGGCATATTCAGTGCACCCCAATTTCAGTAGCGCGTATTTAGGAAAAACGTTTAGTGCATTGGAGCATGTAATGTAGGCTTGACTATAAAATATGGAATGATAAAATTTGAGAAATGTTTCTGAAAAAAAAAGTGTGTCTTATATTGCATCAGATATAAAAGTAAAGAGGAGGAGTGTAGGAGTGGCTGTGTGGTTAGTAGCTTGCTTACCAACCACATGGTTCTGGGTTCAGTCCCACTGCGTGGCACCTTGGGCAAGTGTCTTCTACTATAGCCTCGGGCTGACCAAAGCCTTGTGAGTGGATTTGGTAGACGGAAACTGAAAGAAGCCCGTCATATATATGTATATATGTGTGTGTATATGTTTGTGTATCTGTGTTTGTCCCCCCAGCATCGCTTGACAACCGATGGTGGTGGGTTTACATCCCCGTAACTTAGCGGTTCGGCAAAAGAGACCAATAGAATAAGTACGCCGCTTCCAAAGAATAAGTCCTGGGAGTCGATTTGTTCGTCTAAAAGGTGATGCTCCAGCATGGCCGCAGTCGAATGACTGAAACAAGTAAAAGAGTATGATGATGATGATGATGATGATACACTTTACTGTCTCAAAAGATGAGGAACATACTGGATGGTGTAGTGTTAAATACACAAAACAGCAAGACAGACAATGCTAGAATGTGTCAAAATGTTTTTGACCATAGGTTTGCTCAGCAAAGACTGATTGGAAGCTAAACAACACCATTGGCAGTTATAGTCGAGGAGTGTCATTTCAAATTCTTACATTATCTAGTAGCTAGCTTAGTACATCACTTAGTTGTTATTTATAAATTTTATTCCTATGCTAATTATCTGAAAACAGACAAAATGTCAGATTTAAATGAACATTTTTTAAAACATAACATCTAGTTTGTTTGCTATGTTTAAAATGGACCAATCAATATACAAGTCAAATGTTGCTGCTGAAATAGGTTGGATAAGAGTTAGTTTGAGGCAGTGTATTTTGGTGTAGGTTGCCCCCCCCCCCCCCACCTATCACTTGACAAGCAGTGATGGTTTGTTTATGTCCCCCCATGACTAAAGAGACCAATACAATAAGTACCAGAACTAAAAATAAATACTGGGGGCAATTTGTTGGTTAAATCCTTCAAGACAGTGCCCCAGCATGGCCACAGTCCAATAACTGAAATGAGTGACAGATAAAGAAAACAAATTTTTTTGGCTGAATATCATGTACAAACAAATAGGGCAGCAAGCTGCCAAGATTGTTAGCATGGTTAGCATTGTGAGTTTAAATTCCACAAAGTCAACTTTGTCTTTCATCCTTTCAGGGGTCAATGAAATAAGTACCAGTTGAGCACTGGGGTTGATATAATTAACTGACACTTGCCCCTGAAATTGCTGGCCTTGTGCGAATATTTGAAACCATTATTATATATATATAATCATCTTACAAATATAAAAATGTCATATTGGAGTATCATTAATTCTAAATTAATGAGACACGTTTTGACAAAAAAAAAAAATTTTTTGTTATATCATTTTCTGATTAAAAAAAAATAATAATATGGTTTTTATATACTTGGCTTAATGACCATTTATTTATCCATTAAGTATGGCCTATATGTAAATGAGAACTGAATATAGAAAATCTGTCACTTCATGAAATAATGGAGATTTAATGAACACAGATTTGTTAACATACACCACAATAGCCTTGCTGCTAAATAAACTAATTCTATAACTATTTCTGAAAGTCATAATCAATCAAACCAAGGCAGGGTGAATAAATAAATTCAAGCTGAAAATGCATGAAAAAAAAAAAAATAGCAGAGACTAGCCATGGTCTTTGCTAACAATACTAAATGATGACTTAATGAAATAGTCATTTATACAATAAATTGTAGAAATAATTATAAACTTAAAATGACACACATATTGCTAACAGCAATGTTGGAAAATATATTACTAGACATTTCTCCTCTATTAAAATATCTCTGCTTTATCTAATTTTATATCTTGTAATATATGTAGCATTGTCATGAGCACTAAGACTTATAAGGCCAAAGCTTAACCAATTTTCCATAGTGTGTAAGTGACGGAGATTATACACCATCTCACCTGGATGGGATGTCAGTCCATTGCAGGGTTAACTTTCCAGTTATCATCAGAACTCATTTACAGCTGAGCAGATTGGCGCAAAGTGAAACAAAGTGTTTTGCTCAAGAACACAACACATGACTCAACCCAGGAATAGAAACTGCAATCTTACAACCAGGAGTGCAAAACTTTAACCACTAGGTCATATGCCTTCACAATTATATATCCTAGCTTGAGCAAGTTGTCAGTTTTAATCAGGTTTACCAAAAGTATAAATTCTGCAAGTTGGAACCAAAAGGAATCCCTCTTTATTTAAACAGCATTTCTATTTCCAAAATCGTGGAACTCCGTCGGTTATGACGATGAGGGTCCCAGTTGATCCGATCAATGGGACAGCTTGCTCGTGAAATTAACGTGCAAGTGGCTGAGCACTCCACAGACACGTGTACCCTTAACATAGTTTTCAGGGAAATTCAGCATGACATAGAGTGTGACGAGGTTGGCCCCTTTGAAATACAGGTACAACAGAAAGAGAAAGAAAGAGTGAGAGAAAATTGTGGTGACAGAGTACAGCAGGGCGGAGCCTTGTAGAGCTTTAGGTGCTTTCACTCAACAAACACTCACAAAGCCCAGTCTGGGAATTGAAACCTCGATCCTACGACTGAGTTTGCTGCCCTAACCACTGGGTCATTGCACCCCACATTTCCAAAATAATCAATAAAAGTCAACAACTAGATTTTTTTTTCTTTTTTATCTTGTTTGTTTTGTTCTTTTTTGCTGTTTTTATATTTTTTTCAGTTTGACAAGATTTAAGCAACCAATCTTTGGAGCCCTTATTATTCAAGTGAAAAAAAAACCCCCAGAAAACCCCAGCATATTTGCAGCTATGACTCAAACTACTATACCTCCATGTTAGCAATTCTCTGTTAATGAAACCTGATCTAGTCACGCCAGCTAATAATCAACTACAACTGCATAACTTCAGTGTAAACACATTCTCATAAGTGATAAATATTTTGAAATTAAAACTCAAAAGTTTCATATAGTTGTGGACCATCAAAAAATTTAAAGAGATTACTACAGAGTTAAATATGTCCAGTAATTAAAGAGAAAGGAGTAATTTACAATATTTCGTTTTGGGATTTGGTTTGCAAGATTCTTTATGTGAGTTTGTGTGTTGAAGCATATTCTGTTGGGTCTAGGGAGAGTCATTCTCTTTTGGTGCTTTATAATTTAACACTCACCAGTAAAATTTTCACTCATTTACTCATTTATTTTCCAAAAACTTTTGTTGCAACTTGCAACCTTTTCAATATGTGTTGGCTTTGTCCATTATCCGAGCTGCGTTCTTTTTGTTTGCTTTGCTTGTATGTGTGTGTGTCAGTGAGCACAAACAAACAAGCAAAAAGAACGCAGTTTGAATAATGGACAGTGTCAACAACTATTGGAAACGTTGCAAGATGCAATGAAAATTTTAGGAAAAATAAATAAGTAAATGATTGGAAATTTTACCGACTCCGACTCCAGCAGTGTCATCCATTACCAATATCCTGTGAGACCATGTCTGGCGATGGAGAAATATTACCTTCCTTGGAAACAGGTGCAGTAAACTTTATCTGACCCATGGAAGAATGGAAAAGTGGATGATACAAACAATGATGATGATGGGCCTTCTTTCAGATCTAATTCCAAACATCAGCTTAATAATGGAACAAGTTATTTATTTTACAAAATCTCTTTGTACTTGGGACAATTTTCAAAATTAATTTCAATTAATTCTGTATTTTATTGGAAATATTGCTATGAAAGGATTAAAGAAACAATATAATGTGATCCTATTAAAACTATGGAGATTTGTTGTCATTATCAAACCAATGTTCTTAGTAAAAGATTTACTAATCACTTTGAAACAAATAACAGTTTTTGCCAAGATTAAGAAAACCAATCATTTGGTCCAAGAATACAGCATTCAAGTCTGCAATTACTGCTGCAACTCATTACAAGAATATCAGTTTTGATCATCCTGCAGTCTTTGGTTTATACAAGTTTCTCCATTCTACAATGTGTTGGAGACCCATCAGCATAAATTGTTGGAATCAGTGTCTTATTTAATGAGCTTCTCCTGTAAAGTAAAACTGATGCTCGACATAGCACTGGTATGCAGCAGCGAGAAAGCTCAAAGATATTTCAGCCTTATATTTGGTTTACAAGATTCTTGATGTGAATTCATGTGATAGGGCAGTGGTTCTCAACACACACACAGATGCACACATCTACACGTCAAAGTCACTAGCCCCTATCCACATGCACACACTCTCACATACACACACGTACCTTCGTTTTGGGATCACCAGTATTTTATTATCTCCCCTTCTTCCTAGCTCTCCTGTCAAACTACCTTTTTCCAACCAGTCGCCATGCTTGATCGCTAAATCCACAAGTTTTTTATTCTCTCCCTGTTTATTTCCTCGTGTTCCTTTCTGTTGAAGAGCATAGGCTCGAAACGTAAAAGACTTTCTCACCATCCCGAGCGTCAAACTAATACACCTACTTGTTGTTTCTACACTGTCTTTGTCTTTTATTGTTCTGTAAATTTCAACTATAAATATATACGTGTGTCTGTGTGTGTGTGGATATATACAATTGTCTTCTTTCAGTTTCCCCGTACCAAATCCACTCACAAGGTTTTGGTTGGCTTGGAGGCTATAGTAGAAGACACTTGCCCGAGGTGCCAGAGTGGGACTGAACCCAAGACCATGTGTTAGGGAAGTACACTTCTTACCATACAGCCACACCTGCTCTTTATCAATCTAAATTATAATGTTAAGTATCAAACTCAAACAAAACACCATCAGAGATAAAAGTTTTATTTTTTATTCAAAGTTCATTGAAATTAATCTCATATGTTTGGGTTATATACCAGATCTTTAGTCATATCTTAACTCTGATACCATTCCAATTAGAGTGATGTGCAATTTACTTCTCACAAGCAAATGCTACTGAACTTGCAGTTAGCTGAACCTGCAATGCAAGTTCAGTTACATGTTAAACCAATCTGTCTATTTTATATGCAAACCATCCAGATACAGCCTTTCACACCTGCCTGACAATGTCATTCTAAAATAAATAGTTGTGTCATTGAGATCTCAAAGCTACAAGATAATCCATGATTAACACAAAATAATGTGAATAAATAATCCTTACATTCGACAGAGAAATTTAAATTTTGAAGGGTTGAACTCAAACCAATTCTCTTTCAATCACTCCTCAAACCAATTATTTCTAGTAATGGTCAATAGTCTAGAAAGATACACTCATCAGGAGTAACTTGTTTGGGGCATGCGATATGAAGATGAAACCTTTGGTGAGTGAACTGAAAACCCATTACAGGCGACATTGGACATTTTCATTTCTGTATAAAATTCTAGCCCATCTCAAAAACACATAGGTTCAGAATGATTAAAAACCAATATCGATAAGTTAAAACATAATAAATGAAATACAACTGAGATAGACAGGTGACAATATCAATCATGTATGACACAAACAGAGATATAAATATTCCATATTTTATCACTAATATATTGTAGTAACAGCACCTTGTAATCCAATATTCTTTACAAATAGCAGCAGCAGAGACACTACGAACCCTGAAAAACATATCTTGTGTTAATAATATTTGAGAGAAGATCAAACATCAGAATGCTAGACTTCCCTTTGGTTACGGCAAGTTAAGAAGCTCACTTCGCAGCCACATGGTTTGGGTTCCGTCCCACATTGTGGCATTTTGGACAAGTGTCTTCTATTATAGCCCTGGGTCAACCAAAGCCTTGAGAGTGGATTTGGTAAGCAGACACTGAAAAACACTCATCGTGTATCTGTGTGACTATATATCATCATCATCATCATCAATATCTGTCTTCCACAGTGGCATGGGTAGGGCAGTTTGAGAGGATCCAACAAATCGGAGGACTTGCTTGAGAAGATCTGTTGAGTCAAGTGAAATCATAGTCATGTCCGATACCAATGCCACCTGACTGGCACCTGTGCCAGTGGCACATAAAAAGCACCATTCAGGTATGGTTGATGCCCAGACCACCTGACTGGTCTTGTGCCGGCGGCACGTAAAAAGCACGCACTACACTCTCAGAATGGTTGGTGTTAGGAAGGTCATCCGGCTGTACAAACCTTACCAGAACAGATTGGGGCCTGGTACAGCCTCCTGGCTTGCCAGTCCTCAATCAAACTGTCCAACCCAAAGCAGATGTTAAACAATGATGATGAGATACACGGCTACTCTGCATTACATAAGAGCAGAAGGAGTTGCTGGAAAGACAGTGATGGTAGTGATGAGGTGTCAAAATGTACTCAAGATACAAAAAGGTGAGTATAAGAGAGAGAGCACAAACAAAGGACCAGGAAGGATGAGTGGATAAGTTCATCAGAGTAAGAGAAGAGAGTGAAGGATAGTTAGAGATGGGATAAAGGTGAATGTAGTGAATGGAACAAGGGTGGAGGTGAGGTCAATGGTAAATACCAGTATGGTAGAAAGAAATAGGGGTGGCTCACAAAGAGGTGGTGGTAAGTGGCAATAAAAGAAGGGTGGAAAACAGCAATATAATAAACCTGTAGACAGATCAGAAAATAGGGAGATGAAGAGAGGTGTACAGTGACAGAGATGGATGCCAGAGGTATGTAGGGGTGGCTATAGTGAGTGGCAGATAAAGGTGAAGGAGGCCAACCGCAGATGTGACAGGGCATTGAGAATAACAGCAGATAAGAAAGGGTGTGAAAGATGAGGTACAACAGAGGACAGAGAGATAATTTGGTAGGGCTGGACACACACACACACAAAAAGTGAATGGTGGAAAATAAAGTGGGACAAGAGGACACTGAGAATGAGGAATGGCTGTTAAAAGGAAGTAGGTCTAGGGAGTGGTAATTGGTAGTATTGGGGGTGGGGGTTGAAATACATGCAGATTCTGCTCTCATATGATTTCAGCTGCTGAATTGTGCCATAGTTAGAAGAGTAGAAAGACAGGTGTTAGAAAGATGAAAGGTGAGGAAAGCTTGACAGAGACAGATTGGATGCTGGGACAGGGGCAAGGTTCGGTGAATGCCTAACAAATACCTAAGTCTTTTAGAACCTCACTTTTGTTGAAACAGATGGGTCTCTTCCAGCACACTAAATTGCCAATCGTCTTTAACCTTCACTACTTTGTCCCATGTCTACCTAGGATTCCTCCTTCTACAAGTTTCATCAACATTCAGCAATTCTTTATATGGTTGTTTTCATCCATACTCATCAAATGTCCATGCCAACACAACCCTCTTTCTTGTGCACTGCATCTGATTTCTCTTATGCCCAATTTGTCATTCATTTGCACACTGATGTTGCACATTCCATGTAGAACACTAGCTTCATTTCGTCCAAGTCTTCCCATGTCCTCTGCCATGTAGCATTTCCACTACCATGCAGCATTGCTGTTTGCACTCAAACATCATACAATCTGATTGTCACTCTGCAAGAAGGACTTTTTTTGTTACCAACAGAGGTAATATATGTGCATGTGTGGGTTTCCCTGCCTCCATATTACAGCAGTTGTAAAGGAATGCCAATGTCATACAACCATCTTCTACAAAAATTTGTACAGTCACAAGGAAATGCTAATTTGCTTGGAAACAGGTGAAAGTTGACAAAAGAGAGAGTATCCAGTCACAGAAAATCTGCCTCAACAAATTGTCCGACTCATGCAGGCATGGAAAAATGGACAGCAAAATGATGATGATATGAACAAAATTAGCAGAAGACTTTAAATCATAATATCTATGGAGTAAAGATTGTTTGCCAACATAACATGGCAGTCCTGGTTTAGTACGAATGTTGCTGTAATTTAGCCCCAGGAAACATCGTCTCCAGCTGGCTATACGACACGATCTGTGTCCTTATATTTTTGAACAAGGGAATCTAGCACCCCCGCTCAGCTCAAAACAATATCTGTGTATCATGATTTCTGGGATATTTTGGGTTATCACAATACACGGATATTGTTTTGAGCTGCCATATTATGTTGGCAAATAATCTTTACTCCAAAGTACTGTTACTGAATATCTCTCGTTGTGAGATTTACAAATAGTAATGTCATATTATCTATGTTCAATATTTTTTTTTTTAAACTAATAAGAAAAATCTTCATTCTTCAGTACATATTGGCTTAAACTTTAATTCTACCTTTCACATAAAAATCAAAACAGAAAGATAAACTTGCTCGTGAGATATAAACTGATTTATAGAATTAATGCTTACACAAATCGAAATTGAACCCAATTTGATGACTGGCACCCATGCCAACCTTTCCTCATGGAACACTAAACTCAGCTTGCGAAGACCTGTTGGGGCAAGTGAGATCGAAACTGAACCAAATTTGATGACTGGCACCCGTGCCAGTGGAACGCTAACAGCACCATCCGAGCAGGATCACTGCCAGAGCAGCGGTCTCGCTCCCGTGCCAGTACTGCTGGACTGGCCCTTGTGCCGGTGGAACGTAAAAAAGCACCCACTACACTCTCAGAGTGGTTGACGTTAGGAAGAGCATCCAGCTGTAGAAACTCTGCCAAATCAGATTGGAGCCTAGTGTAGCCATCCGCTTCGCCAGTCCCCAATCAAATTGTCCAACCCATGCTAGCATGGAAAGCAGATGTTAAATGATGATCATGATGATGACAAATGGGGGCTATTTTAGCATGCAGTCTACAACTGTCTCCATAGTCTAGATGTGAGATTACCTGATCAGGATTTGGGTTA
Source organism: Octopus bimaculoides (assembly GCF_046866305.1). Classification (NCBI taxonomy): domain Eukaryota; kingdom Metazoa; phylum Mollusca; class Cephalopoda; order Octopoda; family Octopodidae; genus Octopus; species Octopus bimaculoides. The sequence continues at coordinate 89,718,466 of NC_142934.1, read as the reverse complement.
GGGCCTGGGGTTTGACTGCATGCTAAGGTATAAATAGCCAGGTGGAATGCACACTAAAGTGGCACCAATGAAGGCTATTACAATCCAAAAAGAAATAATAAAGCCAATTAAAGCTCGGCGTGGCTCTGTGGCAAGGAAAGTATTTTCTACTATAGCTTTCGGCCAACAAAAGCCTTGTGAATGGATTTGGTAAAGAGAAACTGAAAGAAGCCTATCATATGTGTGTGTGTTTTCCTGTCTGTGTTTGTCCACCACCACTTGATAACCGGTGTTGGTGTGTTTACATCCATATGACTTATCAGTTCAGCAAAACAGACAGATAGAATAAGTACCAGGCTTAAAATAAAAATAAGTGCTGGGAATCGATTCATTTGACTAAAATTCTTCGAGATGTTGTCCCAGTATGGCCATAGTCTAGCGACTGAACCAAAAGAAAAGCTAGCTGTTCTGCTAAATTGAAAGTTCATTGCCAAGTTTAAGCAGAATTTTGCCATTCTGGAACTAAAATACCAAACGGTTATGAAGCAAAAGGCAACAATACTTAAAAGGATTATAAATCAAAACTATTTAGAGAATTTTCTAAGAGGAAATTTCAGGTCTTCCCCCTCCTCTCAAAGAAAACAAAAACAGCAAGAAAAAAAAAACTAATGCTACACTTGTGTCTTTAGAGGAAAACATGAAATGTGCAACTATTCATTTTGACAAGGATAACAAGAAGAATCCTATTTTAAATATTGATCCAAACTAGCATCAGCTGTCAGATAACAGAAAAAAGATCTCCGTTCTCACCAGAATTATAAGGCAATTAAACCTGTGTGTGGATTGGTAGGTTTAAATTATTGAAAATTCCATTTAAAATTTTTATTTTATTTTTTTTTCTCATGTATCAGGCAGTCTTAATGAAAAAAATTGACAAGAGATATATATATATATATATATATATATATATAAAATATACATACACATAGACACACATGCACACACTACATATATTTTATATATATATATATATACATATATTATATATATATATATATATATATATATATATATATATATATATATATAATCATTCGTTTCATTGGGTAGAAACATTCTAGAGAAAGTGTGTTGGTAAGTTTATGGCACAGAAAGTGACACTGCAGGTGGTTCTTAAAAACCTACTTTCGTCTGAGAGGAACTACTTACCAACAGCTAAAAAAACTCAAAATTTTGATTAGAGAAAGAACACACATACACACACACACATACGCGCGCGTACTTCTGTTTCAGAGCAGCAATTTTGGTGAGTGAAGGAAGTAAGTGGGCGTGAACGTGTGAAAGGACGCGATGACAGAATATTTCTCCCAACAAGCTTAAAACTGGGCGAGTCTAAATTAAATTTTAAAATGTAATAATACTAATTTTAAAAAAATAATAATTTTCTAAAACATCACAGCTTTTCATTTATAAGATATACGGTTTATGGATGTGTGTGTGTATATACGCGTACACATTCATCGCTGGACGAATATATAAAAATGCTGGAAGCAGCTGATAGCTGATGTCCCCAAGATCCAAAGCCTATTAAAATTACAGATAAGCTCATAAAAATCAATATGAATGATCGAACAGAATTCGATTTCTGGATGGCGAGAATATAAATAACGAAACAAATTTATAAGAAGAGAAAGCTTTTTTAAGCCAATGTTTGTATAGCTTAGATAAAGACACATAACATACAAACATGTATATTTATATATGCTTGTATAACACGGATACAAACACGCATATATATATATATATATGCGTGTGTGTGTGTGTGGTGCGCCTGTACTATGTACCACGTAAGCAGTGAAGTAAAGTACGAAGTGGGTGTATTGATGACAATTTAGTTAAAACTCCTATGTCGACGAAGAGAGAATGATCCTCGCTAAAGGCCTAAAAATGTCCTTTTTCACACATGAATACAAACACAAAAACAACGCTGATTGTTTACTTCGATGAAAGAAAAGAAACACAGGCATACACACACACACACACATATATATATATATATATATATATATATATATATATACACACACAAAATCGAAAACAATAAACAATGAGACGGTGGAGGAAAAAAAATTCTCTTGTTAATAGTTCGATTGAACTGTTTTGTTTCATTGTGGTTGTCTCTCAAGATGCTACAGCAGAAGATTGTGCCAAAGTCAGCATCGGTAACCTTGCCAAAGAAATATTGAGGTCTCAAAACACACAACTGGAGAACATTTCAACAGAGATGCTGGGAATTAAACCAGATGATCTTGAGTGACACAACTGTTATCGATTCTGTCTGAAAGTGGTGTGTAATAGCAAATCGGGTACCGACATTTATAGTGTGTCTATATATATATATATATATATATATATATGTGTGTGTGTGTGTGTGAGAGATGGGTGGGATCAACAGTGTATAAGACCACAGCAAACGGTGGAATGCCCCGCAATATACATATGAAAGAAAACACGGGAAGGAAATGATAATAATAATAATAATAATGTCTATATACTCAATTATACACAGATAATTCAATGTCATCAGATGAGGAGTAAATAATGATGGGTAGATGATCCAGGAATGGGTCAGAACACGATATCTATTTTCGACAACCAAAACTGAAGCTGCTGACAGACTCAAAAGTAATAGGGCACGAGTAAGGCACGGCATTAAAAGAGGTTCTATCGTCTTTTATAATAATAATAATAATTATTATTATTATTATTATTATTATATCGCAATTAGTGCAGAATCAATTGCAAAAATAAGCAACATACAGATTATAAGAGGTGATGATAAATAATATTGGTGTTTAAGGAGAGGTTACAGGTGAATGAACCGAACAGTGTAGGCGAATATCAATAGAAAAATAAAATAGGAAGGTGACTGATATATATATATATATAAGGTACTCTAGAAATGGATGGATGGATGAGAATATTATAATTGTTAAAGTAGGACATCATCGTAGTCAATTAGTGATTACTAATTGCCAAGAAATGGATAATCAATTAATATGTCAGAGATATTCTAACGTTTAACATCGATTAACATAGAGAGGAGATGATGGTAAAGTTTGCGTAGGCACTTGGATAGTGACATTGAAATTTGTGGAGTCAGGTTTGGTCTCCACGTCGTTTACAGTCCATTTCGATGTCGTCGACATCATAGAAGAGACGAACACATTACATAGGACGATAAAGGAAGAGAAGGGATGTCAATTTGATGGTTTATAGACATTAATTATGCTGTGAGTGTTAAATAAATTATTGCTTTTTAATGTATGATAATTACAATATTCGTTTAAATCGTTTCGGTTATTTATATTTGAATATTACCCCCTTTTTTAACAGCTGTTATATGCGGACAAACAATCGTATCACACCCACTCGGTCAAAGAAGGGGGAGTTGTCGGGAAAAAAAAAACAAGAAGAAACATGTAAAGGATATAATGGCACAGAAGGAACAGAAATGACTGCAGCAACAACGAACCACGACAGATGAATATCATTCGAGTAGATCGTTGGGGATATTTAGTGAGGAGAAATTAATATAAATGAGAGATGAATAAGTGAAAAGATTTATGACTGGGATTGGTGATGTATGGCGAAGAAGGGTGGAATGATTAAATTATATAAAGAAAAAACAATATCATCGGTATACACAGTTATTTCTAGTATATTTCTTTGATACTATATACTAATACTTGAATACTTGACATAATTCACATTTAATTACAAGAAAAATAGCACACACACACACATATATATATATGTATATATGTATGTGTATTTATATATGTGTATATATGTATGTGTCTGTATGTATTTGTGTGTGGTTGGCTGTTGTTAATGAATACAAACTCGGAGATGTAATGGAAAGCAATCAGATGATGGTGTGTGGAGTATTTGTTGGTGTGGAATATATTATATGATATTATATTTACCTGGAGAATCCAAGTGTTGAGTAAAAACGAAGACAACGTTTAGAAAAGAAGACGTATAGTTGGTGCTTCCGCTGGCGGGGTGTTGTAGTCCTTTTCAACAGTATTGAGAGAGTGAAAGAGAGAGAGAGAGAGGGTATTATAGGGTAGTGAGAGAGAAAGAGAGCGAGATGGATGATAAATAGGAAGGCAGAGACAGAGGGGGAGAGAATGACAAGGGAAGGAGGGATACATGCAAGAAGAGAGAGGGGGAGAGAATGAGAAGCGAAGGAGGGATACATGCAGGAAGAAAGAGGGAGGAGAGTAACAAGGGGAGTTACTCGACGTGTATGCGTGCGAGAGATAGAAAAAATATGTAGAAAAAGAAAGAGAGGGGCAATCAAGGGGAGTTACTCATCGAACGGAACGCGAGGCAAGAACACTTTAATGGTGTGACTTTTAGATGCTTTTTAGGTTAATACATTTACATGTTTTGATAGAGAATATACTGTGTTCAACAGGAAGGAAGTGACTGTTGAACACAGTTTAGTGAAAAAATCATCAAAATGTATAATATTTGGAATCTTATAGCTATTCTTTAAGTTTTAATTGATTTAAAGCTTCTTAAACTAAAAGGAGTGGTTACATTTTCAGGTTTGAAGTAATAAATGTTTCGGTGATAACAGCAACTGAACGAATAATCTCATCCATTGACGTTTTACATGTATTTTCATATTTCCTTTAACAGATACGACTGCTTCTATAGTGTCATTGATCCTATCAAATAAGAATTATTTCGTGATATTGATAATGGTAGGAAGATGAATGGAGAAATTAAAAGACATGGCGGCCATTGGCATTGAGGGCGCAAAATTCACCTCGAGGCTACAGCACCACTCATGTGTCATGTGACTACTCACATAAATTATTGAAGAAGGAAGGGAGATGAGCAGGTGTTCACAAGTATAGCCACGGCTTGTGTTAGTAACACGCGCTTTAACTCTGCGCATGTATGCAACACTAATACATCAGACCAACGAAAGGGAACCTCCCTGTAACTCGTTAGAAATAGCAGTTAAATATTCCGCGAATTACATCCTACTCTGTTAAAAACGAAATATACATTGAAAAAAAAGGAACACTGATTACATTTTACCTGATATAAAAAAAAACGACAGTCACGAATGGAATGTCTTTCATCATTAGCCTATTCAATCACAGCTGACCTCAAGCTAAACAACAACAATATATAAGTAATATGTATATTCAGTGTAATATTATATTTCATTAAACTACAAGATCATATACGCAAATGATACCATTATGTGCTGTGAGCAGATTATATAATATTATGCTGGTATACATTACATAAATGAGACGAGATTGGGTGCAGAGTGCTTTCCACCTAACTTGCTAATAATTGAAGTAAATGTCCAAATAGTTCACAGTATTTTCATTGTGCACGTCTATCTGTCAGTTAGTTATATGGACCTACATGTGTATATATAGAGATGCACGTATGTATACCAATACACGCACATAAATATATATATACACACACACGCACACACACACATATACACATACATATATATACACACTCACACACACATATATATACACACACATATACAAATTTACATACACATACTACATATATGTATTATATATATAACTGGGGTAGGCCAGTTTATGGGGTTACCTAGAGTTTCTCATCCATAAAGGGTTTAACTTTATGGCATATCATTAGACCCCAAGACCTGTTCTCCTAAGATCTTTAAACAGGAAACCCAGGCTAACCCCATAAACTAACCTTCCCCAGTAAAAAACATTGACTACTGTACGTTTTAGAAAGTGCTTCTTCTCCAGATTTATGTTTTCTAATATACATATATACATATATATATATATATATATATATATATATATATATATATATATATATATATATCAAAAAGATTCTCCGCAGTGAATTTTTTTCATCCTGCTCATCACCATGGTGCAACTTCAAGAGTTTTTCGGTGAATGGATTATTTCAAAGGGACTTTGGCCACCAAGATCACTGGATTTAACACCACTGGAAATTTTTTATCTGGGGATTAGTATACAAGAATCACCTGAAAACCATTAAATACTTACTGTGAAGAGACTTTTTGAACACCCTGTGTATATATATATAATATAATATATATATATATATATATATATATATATATATATATATATATATATATATATATATATATATATATTACTATTATCGCAAAAAAAAAAAATAGTATTTATCTTTTAATAGGTGCAGGAGTGGCTGTGTGGTAAGTAGCGTGCTTACCAACCACATGGTTCCGGGTTCAGTCCCACTGCGTGGTATCTTGGGCAAATGTCTCCTACTATAGCCTCGGGTCGACCAAAGCCTTGTGAGTGGATTTGGTAGACGGAAACTGAAAGAAGCCCATTGTATATATGTATACATATGTTTGCGTGTCTGTGTTTGTCCCCCCAACATTGCTTGACAACCGATGCTGGCGTGTTTACGTCCCCGTAACTTAGCGGTTCGGCAAAAGTGATCGATAGAATAAGTACTAGGCTTCCAAAGAATAAGTCCTGGGGTCGATTTGTTCGACTAAAGGTGGTGCTCCAGCATGGCCACAGTCAAATGACTGAAACAACTAAAAGAGAGTAAAAGATATATATATATATATATATATATATATATATCATCATCATTGTTTTACATCCGTTTTCCATGTTGGCATGGGTTGGACGATAAATATATATATATATATACATATGTATATGTACATATATAATGTGTGTGTGTGTGTATATTTTTATATATACATACATATATAAAATCCTCATCATTTAACATCCTTATTTCAATACTGGCATGAGTTGAATGGTTTGATGGGAGCAGGCAAGGCCAGGAGTTACACCTGGTTCCATTGTCTGTTTTGACATGTTGTCTCCAGCTGGATGCCCTTTCTAATGCCACCCACTTTACAGAGTGTACTGGGTGCTTTTCTCTATGGCACCAGCACTGACAGGGTCACCAAGTACTCAATATGTAGGAACGGTGTAAGCATGAATTCCATTCGGTGTACTCAGTGCAAGTTATGGACACAAATTATCTACCACCTTTAAAGAGCCTCCAGGTTATTTGAGAAAATCAGTTCCCTGTATATTTGTAGTCTTCATGGTTCTTGTACATCTTCCACAAACAAACACAACTTTGTCTGTTAACCTTCCTGCAATTCCACTGCACCTTTTGTGTGTCCATAACTTGCACTGAGTACACCGAATGAAATTCATGCCTACACCATTCCTACATATTGAGCAGGCCCATTTACCTTAAGTGGGTAGGGTCCTGTCTGCTTACTAGGTCCTTGGTCTTTGCTAGGTTAACTTTAAGACCCTTTGATTCCAGGTTTCTTTTTTTCCACACCTGGAATTTCTTTTCTAGTTCTGTTACAGATTCTGCTAAGCAAGGAAGATCATCAGCCGAGGGCTTCCAGTTTTAAATTCCTCTGTTATGGCTTGGAGGATGATGATGAATAGGAGGGGGCTGAGGACTGAACCTTAGTGAATACCTAGATGTACACTAAATTCATCACTGTACTTGTGAACCTCTTGTGTGTCCATAGCTTGCACTGAGTACACTCTTAGTTAAATACTTCTCTTGCAGTTGCCTGACTGAAAATAACAAAATTGGGGCTTTTCCCCGGGATAAAACCAAACTGAATTTCATCAGCACTGTGCAGGTGGCACGTAAAGAACACCATTTGAGCATGGCCATTGCCAGTACCGCCTGACTGGCCCTCATGCCGGTGGCACGTAAAAGCACCCACTACACACACAAATATACATACATATATATACACTCTCAGGGAGTGTAAGTGCCCTGAGAGAAAAGGCAGATTTAAGAAGCATCAGATGTGGTATGCAAGAGAGACGACTGCTCTGGTATGGTCATGTGTTGCGAATGAATGAGGACAGCTGTGTGAAAAAGTGTCACACCCTAACAGTAGAGGGAACTTATGGAAGAGGTGGACCCAGGAAGACCTGGGATGGGGTGGTGAAGCACGATCTTCGAACATTGGACCTTTCCAAGGCAACGGCTAGTGACCGAGACCTTTGGAGATATGCTGTGCTTGAGAAGACCCGACAAACCAAGTGAGACCATTGCCCATGGCTTGTGCCAGTGGGTGTAACCAGCCCACTTATGAATACCCCTCATTCATTGGACAATAAACTTTGCTTGCAAAGACTTGTTGAGGCAAGTGAAATTAAAATCAAAATCACTGATGTGGTCGATGAAAGTACTGCCTGATTGGCACTCGTACCAGTGGAACATTAAAAGCACATCTGAACGTGATCATTGCCTGGGCCATGAATTGGCTCCCATGCCGGTGGCATGTAAAAAGCACCATTCAAGCATGATCATTGCCAGCGTCATGTTACCAGGCTCCCATGCAGGTAGGATGTTAAAAAACACCTTTTGAGCTTGGTCGTTGCCAGTACCACCTGACTGGCCCTTGTGCCGGTGGCATGTAAAAGCACCCACTACACTCTCAGAATGGTTGGCATTAGGAAGGGCATCCAGCTGTAGAAACTTTGCCAGATCAGATTGAGCTGGTGCAACCTCTGGCTCACTGGTCCTCAGTCAACCCATGCCAGCATGGAAAGCCAACGTTAAACGACGATGATGATGATATATGAAACATGACTTTGTGTCAGGATGAAGTAGTCATTGTGTATAGACTAATATTGAGATATTTCTCTTCAGACAAAAGATAACTGCTTGATGTATTGGAAGATATTGGTGCAAAATCTCAATATTGATTCAAAAGCATATCCATAACATAAATAAAACCACTTGTGTGTGTGTGCGCGTGTGTGTGTGTGTGCGTGTGTTTGTGTATGTGTGTGCATGTGTGTATATACTTAAACACACACAGATTTACAGAGAGAGAATGATAGAAAGATATTTTTAGTTGGGACCAAGGGCAGTGATTTTCTTCAGTTCAATATCCAGAATTGAAACCATGGTCATCACACAAGTGACACAAATGTGGTATTTTTAGGAAAGGACGGTTGGTTGACATTCAGTATGGAGTTTGGCAGTATGATGCACAGCGGTGGGGTTGGGTAAGGTTGAGATTTGAGGTGTGGTTGATTTGAGAAGTGTGGTGGATGTGACATTGAGGTTGTTAATTTAACCTTTTAGCATTGAAAGTCATATCTGGCTCAGATATTCCGTTTTATGTTCAAATCAGCTGGATCTGACCTCTCACACCTACCTGACAATGTCATTCTCAAAATGAACAGTTGCAGCATCAAAATCTCAAAGCTGAAAGACAATGCATGATTAACTCAAGACAATGTGATTAAATAAACATTACATTTGACAGCAATCATCATCATCATTTAACGTCCGTTTTCCATGCTGGCATGGGTTGGACAGCTTGACAGGAACTGGCCTGTTGAAGAACTAATCAGGCTTCATATCTGCTTTGGCATGCTCTCTATGGCTGGTTGCCCTTCTTAATGCCAACCCCTTTACAGAGTGTACTGGGTGCTTTTTACATCGCACCAGCAGGGGTGCATTTACAGGCACTTTTTACGTGACACCAGCACCTACGAGCCCACAAGATTTGGAATGCTCAGCTGGAAAGGGATGCAGGGGTCAATCCTATAAGCTAAGACATCCAAATGCTAAAGGATTAAAAGAGTATGAACCACTCTAATAACTGCAGAAGAGACAAGAGGATGGAGAAGATGCAGTGTGCCAATAGACTGGGGTACTTTGATGTGTTTGTGAGTGAAGGTTTCTCCATGCTCCAGAAGAAACCAGCACAACTATGCAGTTGAGATGTTTGGTTCACATCTACATGGCTTTGGGTTCAATCCTACTGTGTGGCGCCTTGGGTAAGTGTTTTCCACTATAACTCTGGGCCAACCAAAGCCTTGTGAGGGAATCTGATAGACATAACTGAAAGAAACCTATCATGTATGTATATACATATATGTAATCGACCCAAGTACTTTTTTTTAACTCTAGTACATATTTTTTTTTTTTTTTTTTTTGCTGAATTGCTAAGTTATGGGGACATGAACAAACTGACACTGGCTGTCAATCTGTTGTGGCAGAACAAACATAAACACACACACACACACACATGTTTATATACACACTCACACAGTTTCTATCTACCAAATTCATTCACAAGGCATTTATTGGCCCAGAACTATAATAGAAGATACTTACCTAAGGTACCACACAGTGAGATTGAACCTAAAACCAATTGGTTGCAAAGTTAGCTCCTTCACCACACAGTCATACCTTTGCAATCTTAAAAAAAATTTCTTAGGTAATAATAAAACAGACATTGAAAAAAATAACACATTTAAAAATGTAACAGACATACAAAAAGGAATAAATTTCAATAATGGTGGTCACAAATGGAATACATTTTGTTGCTATTGTGCAAAAGTGTTGTAAGTCCAAAATGTTGCTTTATCAGAAAACGAAAAAATAGTTTCACCATTCCATAGCAAAACTGTTAAACTAGACTTTGACAATTTTTGATATCTTGCCATCTGAAGCAGCTGGAGATACAATAGTTTGACCAAAAGAACTAGCTATTGCAAGCAAAAATAAATGTTTTTTTATTGCCCACAGGGGGCTAAAAATAGAAGGAGCAAACAAGGACAGACAAAGGGATTAAGTCGATTACATTGATCCCAGTGTGTAACTGGTACTTATTTAATTGACCCCAAAAGGATGAAAGGCAAAGTTGACCTCGGCAGAATTTGAGCTCAGAACACAAAGACAGAAAATGCATATGAAAATAAATATTCTTTTCTGCTCTAGGCAGAAGGCCCAAAATTTTTGGGGAAGGGGGCAGTCGATTAGATTGACCCAGTATACAACTGGTACTTAATTTATCAACTCCAAAAGGATGAAAGGCAAAGTTAACCTCGGCGGAATTTGAACTCAGAACGAAAAGACAGATGAAATAAGCAAAAGTAGATATTTATTTCTTTATTGCCCACAGGGGGCTAAACATAGAGGGGACAAACAATGACAGGCTTCCATCTAGTTTCTGCTGCCAAATTCACTCACAAAGCTTTGATCAGCCTGAGGCTACAGTAAGAGACAATTGCTCAATGTGTCACGCATTGAGATTGAACCTGAACCCATGTGGTTGCAAACTAAACTCCTCAAGCAGTTAGTCTCAAGAAAAGGGAGATCAATCCTGAAAGTTACAAATTAATTTCTCCAAATTAATTTCTCCAAATTAATTTATGAGCTTCAAGGATGAAAAGTTTGATTTTCTTTTAGAGGCAACGGACAATTATGGACATGTTGAAGTTTATTAGATCTCATTAGCATAGTATCCTCTAAGCAAGCTAACTGATCTTTTAATCTTAGCCTGATGAGACATCAAGGAATTAATGAGCTATGTGACATGTGGTAAGAAGCTTGCTTCCCAATCATGTGGTTCCAGGTTCAATCCCATTGCATGACACCTTTGGCAAATGTCTTCTATTTTAGCCTCAGGCATGACCAAAGCCTTGTGAGTGAATTTGGCAGATAGAAACTGAAAGAAGCCCATGGCTGTGAGATAAGAAGCTTACTACCCAATCACATAGTCCTGGGTTCAGTCCCACTGCATGGCACCTTGGGCAAGTGTCTTTTTCTGCTATAGCCTCAGACCAACAAGACCAGAGTCTTATGAGTGGATCTGATTGACAGAAACTAAAAGAAGCCTGTATGTATGTCATTATCAGTTGCAAGATTTCTTGCCAATAGAGAAACAACTGGTTTCTAACCTAGATCCAAGGTTCCTTCATTGGAATTTCAACATCAGCAACAGGGTATTTTTGTTTGTATGTATGTATGTATGTATATATGTATGTATGCATGCATGTGTGTGTGTGTGTTTGTATGTAAGCATGTACATACATATGTATGTGTGCATGTGTATATATATATATATATATATATATACATATGTCATAATCATCCTCATCGTTTAACATCTGATGGCATGGGTTTGACCAAAACTGGCAAGCTGGGGATCAGCACCAGATTCCAGTCTGATTTGGCATGGTTTGCTATGGCTGGATGCCCTTCCTGACACCAACCACTTTACAGAGTGGCATTGCATGGGTGCTTTTACATGGCATCACCATGAGTACTTTTTGCCACCAGGGGGACTGGTCTTATCACTTCTGCTGTGGAGTACATGTTTTTTTCTTTTGAGTACAGCAAGGTACCAGGCATCTTGGTCCCTTGTCATCTTGCCTGGAAGGTTCAGCTTCCTGAGGTCGTTCTTCAGTACTTCTTCCCTTCTCTTCCTGAGTCTCCCACTTGCACGTATTCCATCTACTTTGAGAGATTGGCACTTCCTTATGGAGCTGTCAGCATCCATCCCCATCACATCACCAAACCATCACAGTCTGCTCTCTTGCACACAGCAAATACTCCCTCTTATGCCTAACTTCCCTTTCAAAACACTAGCACTCTATCAAACATGTAAACTTACGTTACACATCCAGTGGAACATACTAACCTCATTCCTCTCTGATCTTCACATGTCCTCTACATTCAGAGCCCCATGTCTCACTACCATGTAGAATTGCTGTTCATATAGATGCATCATACAATCTTCTTTTCACTCGGAGAGAGAAAGCTTTCATGGCCAACAGAGGTAACAGCTCTCTGAATTTCCTCTGTCTTATTCTTATTCTAGCTATCAAACCGGATCCTTTTGATTTAATATTTCAATACATTGTTGACGTTTGGCCCCCTAAATAGTCCTGGTATGATTTGTTATAAAAATGTTATCAGATTCAATAAGATGTTTCATCTTTTCATTGTTCATGTTTATTAATTTTTTCATTTTTTTTTCTTCTATTGGGGGTTAAACAATTTCTTTCGTTGAGGGAAATAACCAAAAGTATCGATATTTGTCATAAAACGGGGGCGGGGGGAGATAACCCAATTTTTTAATGGGGGTGAGATAACCAAAAAGTACCTCGATTTGTTCGACTAAAACCCTTCACGGCGTTGCTCCATCATGGCCGCAGTCAAATGACTGAAACAAATAAAAGAAAAAGAAAATGAATACATTTCTGAAAGAAGAATAAGCAAAAGAAAATCGGTTATGGTCACGCCTGAAATGTCTTCACCATGGGACAGCTCAATAAGGACTGACCTGAATCTAAGCAACAAAAGGATTTCATTCTTTAAAGCATTGATTGTTTCGCCAATACTTCGTATATCGTGGTTATACATCTTTAAAAAAGAAAGTTAGCTACGAAACCATTTTTCTTAAACCTGTTCTGAATATCGCTAAGCTTGCACACTTTTGTTTATATGCTGAGGCATTCTTAATATATTTGCGCGCATTTATTGATTTCTAGCTATTAATACGAGGTTAGCACCTGTACGTATGTATGTCTATACTCTCGTATGTGTGTGTGTGTGTGAGAGAGAGAGAGAGAGAGAGAGACTTTATTAATAAAGCTGTACAGCGTGTGTTATACTTGTATATGTTTATGGTGTCCTTGTGTTCGTCGCTAAGGCAACAGCTCAAACGATTGTCAGTTTTTGAAACAGGTACTCTCTCTCTCTCTCTCTCCCACCAACGCTGCGAAGCATTTTCTTACCATCTCCAGTTTTAATCCATGAGTGAATATATATTCCTGCTGGGATCTGGTATATCAAAAATAACCGGTAACTAAACTATCAAATTTATTTTTTTCTATTTAAAACTTTTGCAGATAAACTATTTATTTATCTTTTTATTCCACGTACACTCTCCTAGGTGAAACGAATAGTGAAACCTTTAATGTCAGGTAAAAATTTATATGTATTTCTGTTTTACTATTCATAATCACCAGCATCTATCAATGGTTAAACATTAGAGATATTTATCATGTAATAATATGAAGTGAAACTCATGCCCTTCCCAGAGAAATCAATGACGTCCATGAAGTAAATTAGCCTCAACTGTGAATCGAAATCGCATCGTGGTGATCACTTCTAAGCCGGTGGGGTTAATTATTTATGTAGGGCAGCTTACTCCTTTGTACTTACTAATTTCTATCTTATAACCATCCCCAATTTCAATGACAACAGCTCGACTGAATACTTTATTTCCCCATAAATGTTCTCAATGATCGACAATAAAAATAACTTAAAACTTACTTTGTAGCATGCCAAGTTTCTTTAAAATGTTGATGTAGCAATCCTTCGGTATTGGTACACGGCGTCATTCACCCACAGGCTGAAAAAGACGGTGGAAGACATCGTCTCCTCGCACCGACACTCTGTAGACCAATACTGAAAGAATATCGTTAATGTTTTATTGGTGTGTTTATTTATAACCTTCCGCAAATATGATTTGAAATGTGGTAACATCACCAAAAATGAACTTCAATGTGAGATTGATACTTCCATTCTGACCACTGAGAGGAATACAGTTCTATATTTAAGAGATGAGGAATTATGTACATTAATATTTACATTTGACAGATATTTGTCCTCATCTTGTTTGTTGTTAACACAAAGATTCTGGCATATAGCGTAGTGGTTAAGAGCACGGGCTACTAACCCCAAGATTCCGAGTTCGATTCCAAGCAGTGATCTTAATAATAATAATAATAATAATAACATTAAAAAATACCTTAGGAATGAGAACCCACGTTCGAAATTTCCCCAAGACACCTGATGAAGGCTGGAGGGTATATCAGCCGAAACGTGTTAACAACAAACAAGATGAGGACAAATATCCGTCAAATGTAAATAATGTAAATAATGTACCACTCCTTTTCTTTGACTCTGTTTAAATGTATTTACAGGGTGCCACAAAATATTTACTTATTTGTTCTACTGTAGACCCAGTAAATGACCCCAGCCAAAATTCACAAAGACATTCCCCTAGCAAGTTTCAGTAATACCAAATTTTTCCTCCTACTCTTCCGCCTCTCTTTTTCTTTATTTGTATTCTTATCATTTTCCGTAACAACTTTAGACATTTCTCCATTCCCATATATTATTAGACATTTCCCCACTCCCATATATTATTTCTTCACAAATATATTTTCCCTTTTGTTCTCTCACTCTGTCCTTTCCACACATTTTCAATCAAATCTCCTGCAAGTTAACATGGGATTCCTTGATGATAATGTAACCTTCATTTGACTAAGGTACTTTTGGCCCAATGAGTAACTGGCAGATTACCCCTCATTTGGGTAATTACTACTTCCAAGGTTCTGCTAACTAGGAAACATATAGAACCTGGATTTTACCTTCTCCATTCCCTAAATTTTGAAAATATACAGGGTGGCCCAAAAGTAGGTTTACATTTATCACATAGGCACTTTAAATTTCTTTTAAAACGTTTTATTACATTTAAATTTCTATCTTACAAACTGAAAAGGGAGCTTGACAAAATTAACTAAATTAACATAGAATAATGGTTTCATATCATTTTTTATAATTAAGATCTAAACGGTTAATATATGGATGCGAAAAAGATAGTTGAATAACTGTAAACCTAGCTTTAGGCCACCCTGTACCCACATATGTACATACATACAGGGTGGCCCAAAAGTAGGTTTACAGTTATCACGTAGGAACTTTAAATTTCTTTTAAGGCATTTTAGTACATTTAATTTTCTATCTTACAATTAACTAAATTAGCAAGCATAGAATAATGGTTTCATATTTTTTTATAATTAAGATCTAAACTGTTAATATATGAATGCGAAAAAGATAGTTGAATAACTGTAAACCTATTTTTTGGCCACCCTGTATGTATATATACAGTAGGCTTTTTCAGTTTTCATCTACGAAATCCACCTACAGAACTTTGGTCAATCTGAGGTTATATTAGAAGACATTTGCCCAACATACTATCCAAAGGACTGAACCTAAAACCATGCGGTTGGAAAACAGACTTCTTAACAACCCCTGTGTCTAGTCATAGAACGGAATGTGAGGGAGGTTTGATTGCTGTTTGCTTGCATAAGAAGTCTGTCTAATATAAAGATATCTTTATCATTGTGGCAGGTTTTACACTTTATTCACCAAATATTCATCACAAAGTGTGTCTTTGGAAAGGCATGAATGTAGCAGACTCACACTTTTTTGTAAAAACATCCATGTTGCATGTCTCACTGTAAAGCAGCATGGCAGTATGGTTATGAAGGTTAATTTGCAGCCCTATGTTTTGAGTTCAATCCTATTGTGTGACAATGGTCAAGTGTCTTCTACTAGAGCCTCGAGCTAAAAAATGTCTTGTGAGTAGAATTAGCTCATGGAAACTGTGAAGAAGCCCATCATGTGTGTGTATGTATGTATGTTATGCTTGCATGTGTGTGTGTATGTATATATATATACATATATATATATATATATATATATATATATATATATATATATATATATATGCATGTGGATATGTTTGCATGTGTGTATATATGTGTGTATACACACACACACACACTCACACACACAGATATCAGGCCATTAAGTATGACATGTCCGATTTTCTTATGCACCAAATTTGACAGTCGTTAACTCTAATGTTTTATCCTGACAATTCTTTGTTTTACAACATTGAAGAGTTACATCATCACTTTTCGAAATGCAGTTCATGGCGTCTGCTTATATTGTGAGTTTTCTCTTGTAAACCGACTGTTGTGAACCCATGGATAGATCAAAAATTTGTGTTGTTTTATGAATATAAGTTCTGTCGTGGAACCAATGCATACCTGACAGCTTGAAACATCAATGAGGTGATTGGTGGCAAATGAGCACACTGTACATCAATGGTCTGAGAAGTTCCGGTCTGATGACTTTACTCTTCAAAATCAGCCCTGTGGTAGACCTGAGAAGAAGGTGGATAATGATGAGCTGGAAACTGCAGTGGAAGTGGATACATTTCCAACTACACATGAGTTAGCTGCAAGGTTTGATGTTTTGATTCCAACTGTATTGGACCGTCTGAAACAAATCGGCAAAGTAAAGAAGCTGCGCAAGTGGGTGCCACATGAATTGAATGAACCTCAAATGACATGTTGTCTTTAAACTTGATTTTCTTTGCTGTCATGGCATTAAAGCAAACCATTTTTGCATCGTATTGTTATGTGTGATGAAAAATAGATTCTGTTTAACAGTAGCAAGTGTTCTGCACAGTGGTTGGAGAGAGACGAAGCGCCAAAACACAATCCAAAAAAGAATATTCACCAAAAAAAGCTAATGGTGTCTGTTTGGTGGTCCAGCGCTGGTGTTGTCCACTACAGCTTCATGATTGATCTCTTCAACTCCAGATTGAAATGATGACCCTTCTTGCAGTTATGACCTCCTGATCCAGTTTTCATATCCAGTATTCACAGTTCTCTTGATGATTCTTGAATGGACTTTGAAGAGAATGAAGCTAGAGAATGGATGTTGACACCATTACTGAAGGTCTGGATGATCTTAGCCTTTTCAACATTGTTCAGTTGGGAAGACATGGTGAGGCTGGCACAAAACGATTTCAGCCTGTTCTCTTTCTAGCTTAATATCTCAATGTGTATTTCACTGATTCTTACAAAAATTGGTGTCAATATGGCCAGTCATCTTACCTGCAAAACATGGAAAATTGCAAATTGATAAGCTTATTGGTTTTAAAAAGTTTTAAGAATTTGTGAGCATGACAATTTTGCTGTTACATCCAGCGCTGGACCACCAAACAGACACCATTAGCTTTTTTTGGTGAATATTCTTTTTTGGATTGTGTTTTGGCGCTTCGTCTCTCTCCAACCAAACCACTGTGCAGAACACTTGCTATTGTTAAACAGAATCTATTTTTCATCACACATAACAATACGATGCAAAAATGGTTTGCTTTAATGCCATGACAGCAAAGAAAATCATACACACACACACACACACACATATATATATATCATGATAGATCGCTGACCACTACATTTATATTTTTTTATCTCCTTGTTTCTCTCCTTGTTTCTTTCTGTGTTCCTTTCAGTTGAAGAGCGTAGCTCGAAACGTCAAAGACTTTCTCTATTCCCAAGCGTTAAACTAATACATCCATTTGTTGTTTATACCACCTGTCTTCATCTGTTGTTTTCTTCGTAAATTCTCCCATATATATATGTATGTATGTATGTATGTATGGTAAAGGGCGGAGTGGAGTGAAAGCTTTTAAGGAGGCCAGGATAACACATGCAAGACTTAAGAGAGATTTAAGGAAGAATGTTGCAATCGAGAAGGTGAATCTCAGTGATCTTTTTGTGGGGACAGTTTATGACAGACCACGCCTTTCTTTTGCTGGGTTCAAAATTCATTTGCAGACACATCAAAAAACGAACCTCCACCAACTATTCTGCCTATATATCTGTGCACACTTTCCAATACTTTGTATGCCGTAAGGTCTGCAAATCTAACGGAGGCCTCAAAAGACATTTTAGGATCCATTAAGATCAGAACTTAACTGCAGCTCTTGGTGGTCCAAAGCAGATATGCAATCTATGTGGGTGTCTTTTCAATACATTGCTTGGTTTAAAAAGCCACATCAGACGCCATGGTGGATCTAAGGCGTAAGTACTTGAGGTGGTCAGACTCTGTATGCGGAGTAGACAACCACCATGGTAAAGGGTAAAGACCTCTTTCGGTCAGAAATGACCATAGGATTGCACCTAGAAAGTTCCCCTCTGAGGCACAAGTCTAGGCAAGGTTGTTTATGGAAGACCAACAGTCGCCCATGCGTATCAGCCTCCCTTCTCCATGCCACCGATGCTGTCCAAGGAAAAGGCAAAGGCTGATACAGTTTGGCACCAGTGACGTCGCAGTTCATTTCTACAACTGAGTGAACTGGAACAACGTGGAATAAAGTGTCTTGCTCAAGAACACAACACACAACATGGTCCAGGAATCAAACTCACTACCTCATGATTGTGAGCCCGATGCTCTAATCACTGAGCCATGCACCTTCATATATGTATATATGAATGTGTAGCGTGGCCGTAGCCAGTACCGTGTGACTGGCCCTCATGCTGGTGGCACGTAAAAGCACCCACTACACTCTCGGAGTGGTTGGCGTTAGGAAGAGCATCCAGCTGTAGAAACTCTGCCAGATCAGATTGGAGCCTGGTGCAGCCTTCTGGCTTGCCAGTTCTCAGCGCTTTCCATACTAGCATTAGTATGGAAAGCGGACGTTAAATGATGATGATATATATATATGTATATATATATATATATATATATATATATATATATATATATATATGTATGTATGTATTTGTGAATATTGTTTCCACGATGTCTTCAATAACATTGCTTGAACAAAGATGGCTGTGTACATTCTCACATAAACAAATGTTCCTCACTTTAAATGGCTTCTGACATGCGAAGACCAAAGCAATAAAAATACCTTACTTGAAAAACAAGTGAGGGATGGCGGCAGGAACTGCATCTCTTTGCAGAAAATCTGCTTCAGCAACTTTCATCCAATCCACTGGTTCTCACCCATTTTCCACCCCTCCACCCCTTTGGTTCTTATTTTATTGGAGTGGACCCTCATAGCCATTCACGGTTTTAAAAATCTTGTTGTATTCCTTTGGTTATTATCAGGAATTTCTGCTTTTATCTTTTACTTGTTGCAGTCATTTGATTGTTGCCATGCTGGGGCACCACCTGGAAGAGTTTTAATTGAATGAATTGACTCCATTATTTCATTTTTTTTTTAAAGTCTGGCACTTATTTCTACCAGTCTCTTTTGCTGAACTGCTAAGTTATGGGGATGTAAACACACCAACACTGGTTGTCAAGTGATAGTGGTGAGAACCAAATAACATGCACATAAATATATATATTCTGAGAGAGAGATGACAAGCTTCTTTCAGTTTCTTATTTCTTTATTGTCCACAAGGGGCTAAACATAGAAGGGACAGACAAAGGGGTTTAGTTGATTACATCGACCCCTAGTGCGTAACTGGTACTTATTTAATCGACCCCGAAAGGATGAAAGGCAAAAATCGGCCTTGGTGGAATTTGAATCTTAAATTTTTTTTTTTTTTTCTCTCTACCAAATCCACTCACAAGGCTTTGGCCAGCCCAATGTGCCATGCAGTGGGCTTGAACCCAGAACTATGTGGTTGGGAAGCAAACTTCTTACCACACAGCCATGCCTTGTATAAAAATAATTGATAAAAAATATTTCATGTATTGTTGAAGTATAACCAATTTATTGCTGACAGATTTCAACCAAATCTTATCAGGACCCTCAAGGGTCATGCACAGGTGCGGTCCCAGGAATTTTTCTAAGGGAGGGCACAAGATCAGAAGGGAATACAATTCCAGGAGAAATGGGCATAATAACATTATTTACAAGGGCACACTTCTTTTCCTGAGGGGGACACGTGCCTCTCAGGCCCCCACTTGGGTCTGCCCCTGACATGGACCCTGGTTGAGAACCACTGGTCTAATTCATACCAGCATGGCAAAAAAAAAAAAAAAGAAAAAACCAGCAGATGTAAAAATGATGGTGATGCTGGTAATGATGGGAGCAATATGCATTGAAACAATAGGTTGAATATGTAATTCTATGTGTCATTGTTTGTTCACATCCTGCTGAAGTTGAGATTCCTGTTTACTTTGGAGGTAATGAAAGAATTACCGATAACACACCAGAAGCTGTTCAATTAATACGACTACTTCAGTTAATATGTACGTTAAATGCAGACATGACTGAGTGGTTACAAAGTGAAGTTGTGTAGCTTAGTGGTTACAGTGTTTGGTTCATGATTGTAAAGGTCGTGAGTTCAATTTCCAGTTGTGTGTTGTGTCCTTGAGCAAGACACCTTATTTCACGTTACCCCAGTCCACTCAGCTGGCAAAAATGAGTTGTACCTGTATTTGAAAGGGGGGGCCAGTCTTGTCACACTCTGTGTTACGCCGAATCTCCCTGAGAACTACGTTAAGGGTACACGTGTCTGTGGAGTACTCAGCCATTTGCATGTTAATTTCACGAGCATGCTGTTCTAGTCATTGAATCAACTGGAACCCTTGTCATCGTAACTGATAGAAAAGCCAAGCTAGGCAAGGTTACAAAGCTTGTTTTGTAACTGTGGGGGTTCAGGTTCAGTCCCACTGCACAGCACCTTGGGCAAGTATCTTCTGTTACAGCCCAAGGTCAACCAAGGCTTTGTAGATGAATTTGGTTAATGGAGACTGTGTGGATGCCTGTTGTATCTTTATGTTAGCCCCCCCCCCACTACTAGTTGACAACCAGTGTTGGTATGTTTACATCCCTATGACTTAACAGTTCAGCAAAAGAGAACCAATAGAATAAGTACTAGATTTAAAAATAAGTGCTGAAGTTGATTTGTTTGACTAAAACCCATCAAGGTGGTGCCCCAGCATGGCCACAGTCCATTGACTGAAGCAAGTAGGAGAATTGGCTTTGTAACTAACCCTAATTCTTTTTATTTTTCTGTTCTTGTTTGACCCCTTGATCAACCCTTATCAGGCAGATCTATGACTAATGTGCTCCACTTATGACCATCCCATTTTTTTCTAGCTGTAGTATATCTTAGACTACATTGACTAATACGTCCTTTATTTTTTTAACATTAAGTTTTGATCTGAGGTAAATTTGGAATGGTAATTATTATTATTATTACAAGTTCATCTGTTGTTGATGATGATAACCAAGGAGACGACAGGGCTCTGTGCGTCTGGCTGTGGACAATTAGTCTGATACTTGCTCGAAAGGCTCTATCACAGGTCAAGCACTGGTGGTCTGTTGGGTCTGAAGGAAGGATTTGGCTCTAAACATACATGGTCCACGTTTTCTTTGTGTTCCTTCAAACTTGTTCTGTCCGTACGTGGTGGCATCTCTGTTGATACAACTTCACCAGGCAGGGTGGCCTTATGCTTGCATTTCCCAAGTGAATTATGACAATTTATTCCTTTTTGGAAAAAGGTTCTGTTCAAATGTTAGATTGTTCTTCTGCCTCATCACATAAAATTAATTTTACAATTTAAATAATTAAAAAAAATTTTATCAGTGAAGTTGAATCAGTAATTCCTCAGTCTACTGTTTTCATCATCATCTGGAATGGCTAAGTCATGGAGCATGGGAAACTCTATCAAGATAGATCTCCAGAGATTTTCAAAATTACCCCATTAGCATCTCCTACCCTTTCTTAACATTACAGATGCTGTGACTAGTCTCACATGACCCTTTGCACTGTACTGTTTTTTTCTTTTTTTCTTGAGCTCTAATACTCTTAAGGCTCACATTCCATGGTGTATAAGTGACTGAGATTACATCATTCTCCTTGAACAGGACATTGGCCCCTTGCAGGGGGTCAAGGCCAACAGTTTTGAACGAAGGGGTTAAGTCGATTTCATTGATGCCAGTACTTGATTGGTACTTTATTTTATCAAACCCCAAAAGGGACAAAAGGCAAAGATGACTTCACAACAGGACCTTGACTTAAATCATAAAGAGTTGGAAGAAACGCTGCTAAGCCAGAGAGAGGGGGTGGGGTGGGGAGAGGGAGGATCAACCTTGGGACTCAACTAGTACAAAGCACCTCTTCAAAGATGGAAGACAAATTTGACTTTGGCAATATTTGAACTCTGAGTTCAAAGAAGTGAAACTAAATACTGCCAAGGAATTCTATCAGATGCCTTAGCAACCCACCCTATTTTCCGCCATGCCACTGATTTACCATATAAAATTCTCCAGTTATGTCAGTGTTAAACACATTTAATATTTGAAGAATTAAGAAACTAACTGGCCTCTGCATTACACTTATAAGCTTTCTTATATTAAGTTAGTATAAATAACAAGCCTCTAAGTTCACAGAGTTCCTGATTGTTTTTTTTAGCAGTTTTTTTTTAATTTTCATTTTCCTGTTCTAGTTTTATGAACAAAATATGTCTCGGCAACCCTCTTCGTCTTCCTCTTCCATTTCTTCTCTTTTCTTTTACTTCCTTGCTTTCATTTCTTCTTTTCTTTCTTCTCCCTTCTTCTTTCCATCATCATCGTCATTATTATTATTACTATTATTACTATTATTATTATTTCCATTTTTGCAAATCTTGTTTTAAATGTCTACTAGATTTTCCCCGACTTATTTTCAATGTCTCCCTTTTCTAATCTCTCACGTTACAAGTGTTTGCCTCAAACATGTCTCCAATGAAAGAGCAGTGAAATCTTATGCGACATCACTACTCCTTCCTGCATCTTACATCTTATCGGAAGAGCATCAGTTGATATGAACACACACTTATATATGTCTGTGTGAATGAGTTCGTCTTTCTTTATAAAGAGAAAAGGGGCAGAGACGTGGTTGTGTGGTTAAAAAGGGTCACACTTTGCAACCACGGGATTTTGAGTTTGGTCCCACTGCATGGTACCTTGGCTAAATGTTTTCTACTACAATCCTGGGCTGACCGATACCTTGTGAATGAATTTGGTAAATGGTAACTGTAGAAAATCCCGTTTCAAAAAAAGCCTCATGAAAGCAAAGGTGAATGGGCACCGGCCAGCCCAAAGGTTGGGAGTGGGCTGCACCTGCCTACCTTGGTTGCTATGGTATTGAGGTAGATCCAGCTACCCCTGTTAATGGAGACAAAACCTGGATTTAAAACACTGGATGATGATGATGATGATGGTGGTGATGGTGGTGGTGGTGGTGGTGGTGGTAGTGGTGGTGATGAAGACTGGGGTCAACGTAAACAGCCTTACACACTCTCCTGAAATTGCTGGCCTTGTGCTGAAATTTTAAACCATTAAATTATTTATTTATTTTTTTGTTATATCACAATTACTGCATCACCTTAGTTAATTGTTGTTGTTGTTGTTGTTGCTACTGCTGCTCCTCCTCCTGCTGTTGTTGTTTTGCTTTTGAAAAACTAATAAAAGTGTGTTTATTTCATGCTTGAAAGATTTCTGCAGTGATAGTTTGATGGCTTTCTGATTTTCAATTTGCTTTCTGGAGAATCTTCTTATTTTTTTTTATGCTTACCAACTGTCACATGAACTGAAATTTTGTTCATCAGAACTAAATATATATACATATACATGTGTGTGTATGTATATATATTATATATGTATCATCATCATCATCATTTAACGTCTGCCTTCCTTGCTAGCATGGGTGAGATGGTTCGACAAGAGCCGGCCAGGCAGAAGCCTGCACCAGACTTCTGTGTCTGTTTTGGCAGGATTTTTACGGCTGGATGCCCATCCTAACACCAATCACCCAGCAGAGTGGACTTAGTGCTTTTTACGGGGCACAAGCACAGGCGAGGTCAGTTTTGGTAAGGTTTTTTACAGCTGGATGCCCTTCCAGTCATCATCACCATCTCCTCCTCCTCCTCCCCTCCCTTCCCCTCCCCACGCCTCCCCCTCCTCCTTCTCCTTCTCCTTCGTCATCTCCTTCCTCTTGATCCTCCTTTTCATCATCTTCCCCATCGTTGTTTCAGTGTCTACTTTCTCATGCTTGCATGGGTCAGACGAGAGCATGTGGCAGCAGAGTTAGTTTTTACAGCTTGTTGCTCTTTCTGTTACCCCACCCACCACCGCCGCCATCACCTGCTTCCACCTGACTTATTAATCTCTCAGTCAATTGAACAAAAATAGCTCAATCATGTTTACATGGAAATCTAGAAACAAACAACACTTTTTGGAAGTCATTTGGTTGACAAAAATCATGCAACATGTCCGGACATGCTTAGAAACCTGGATACGGTTCTTTGGTATGGTGCAAATAAAAGATACTGTCCTGTTTTACAATCAGTGGACACATGTGACAATGAAAGGAAATAAGAAAATATATGTGAGTGTATATATCATTATCATCATTTAGTGTCTGTTTTCCATGCTGGCATGGGTTGGATGGTTTAACAGCAGCTGGTAAAGCCAGGGACCGCACCAAATTCCAGTATCAGCTTTGGCATGGTTTCTGTGGCTGGATGCCCTTCCTAATGCCAACTACTTTACAGAGTAGAATGGGTACTTTTTACATAGCACCAGTTTGTGTGTGTGTGTGTGTGTGTGTGTGTGTGTTGAGCATGACTTTAAACTGCATCCAGTAGTGGGACCTTGATTCATGAGTTTCTGGGTTTCTGAGGATTGTGGACCCACTTCTTCGTCACTGTTGTCCCCAGGTCTACTCTGCTCAGGAGTTGTAGCATCTGTCAAAGTCCCAGCTACCGGTTAACTGGCATGTCCTGGAATTGCCTACCAATGTATGTGAAGACTATTTGTCTGACTCTGTGGTAGGAACCGTGATGGTTCAACAGAAGGGAAGGCAACCACAGCAGCACACTGTGGACAGCAGACAGCAAGACAAGGTCAGGCAAGACATCTTGGTCATCTGCTGCATCTGTTCCTGTCTCCAGTTGTCTTGACCTGGTCTTACTTCTGGATTGAAGATGGTTTTGGACGAAAGAGGTTGATGGTATGCAACTCTTCTTCACTTAAAACAAAGCTACCACACAAGTTACCACACATCATCATCATCATCAATTACCACACAAGTTACCACACATGCTACCGCACAAGTTACCACACAGGTTACCACACAGGTTACCACACAAGTTACCACACAAGTTACCACACAATTTACCAATCATCTTTTGCGTAACTCGATGGCCCTTTCACTCTGATGGACAAACATGTATGTGTGTATGTATATGTGTGTTAATGTGTATGTATGTGTGTGAGCGAGATCATGCCAGTGCCGCTGGACTGGCTCCTGTGCAGGTGGCACGTAAAATACACCATTTTGAGCGTGGCCGTTGCCAGTACCGCCTGACTGGTCTTCGTGCCGGTGGCATGTAAAAGCATCCTCTACACTCTCGGAGTGGTTGGCGTTAGGAAGGGCATCCAGCAGTAGAAACTCTGCCAAATCAGATTGGAGCCTGGTGTTGCCATCCGGTTCACCAGTCCTCAGTCAAATCGTCCAAACCATGCTAGCATGGAAAGCGGACGTTAAACGATGATGATGATAATGATGATTATGTGTGTGCATAGTCCTTGATACATTGTTTGAAAGTAACTTGGGATGGTCATATCTGGAATGCCTTTAGTCATAAGCTTGCTCAACCATGGCTAACTTGGGACTAAACAACAGCTCCAATATGAAATTTGATGAAGTTGCATTTGGCTTGTGGCAGCACTAATCTGTTGCTTAATATAGTTTACCATGGCACCAAATAATATAATTGGAGAGGA
This sequence comes from Octopus bimaculoides, assembly GCF_046866305.1. Classification (NCBI taxonomy): domain Eukaryota; kingdom Metazoa; phylum Mollusca; class Cephalopoda; order Octopoda; family Octopodidae; genus Octopus; species Octopus bimaculoides. Next base: position 89,692,248 of record NC_142934.1, on the reverse strand, counting down.
TGCTTTGGAATGGTTTTTCCTGTTTCTTTCGCAAAGTTGGCGTCAAGTTTAAGATGACTGTGTTTGTTTTTTTTTACTAAGATTATTAGCAACATAAGGGAAGTGAAATATTTTCCATCGGTTCTTAAATCTAGGTTACAACCTTGGCTTACCATTTCTTTGCATTCTTCAAAATGACATCTACTGCATCTTTATATGCACCAGCAATGGAGCTTTGACACGATTGCTAAAATTCCTTCAAAACACGCTCTTTGTGAAGGTACATTGCCTGGTGGTGAGGGTGCTACATTTATGATCACCAGATCATAAGTTCAATTCCTGGACCAAGCAACATATTGTGTTCTTGAGCAAAATCCTTCACTTCATGTTGTTCTAGTGCCGTGCAGGGACTGGCATGTCAAAGAATAAATCCAACATTTCCTCTGCTTGTCATAAAGGGCGACCAAAAGAGGTGGAGGTAGGATTTGTCCTCTGACCTCATGAAACCCTCACTAGCAACGACTGGACCAAAGCAGACCCCTTATCTGGAGGGTTGTCTCCTGAGTGGTGTAAAGGCATCATCTGGCTGAAACAGTTGTTGTTGTTGGCACTCCGTCGCTTACGACGTCAAGGGTTCCAGTTGATCCGACCAATGGAACAGCCTGCTCGTGAAATTAACGTGCAAGTGGCTGAGCACTCCACAGACACGTGTACCCTTAATGCAGTTCTCAGGGTTATTCAGCGTGACACAGTGTGACAAGGCTGACCCTTTGAATTACAGGCACAACAAAAACAGGAAGTAAGAGTGAGAGAAAATTGTGGTGGAAGAGTACAGCAGGGTTCGCCACCATCCTCTGCCGGAGCCTCATGGAGCTTTAGGTGTTTTCGCACAATAAATACTCACAACGCCTGGTCTGGGAATCGAAACCGCGATCCTATGACCGTGAATCCGCTGCCCTAACCACTGGGCCATTGCATCTCCATGCGGCTGGAACAGTAGGGACTCACAAACAAACAAATAGTGGATGCAGTGATGTGCTATTGCAACTCCTGCTGCTGCTGCTGCTGCTGCTACTACTACTACTACTACTACTACTACTACTACTACTACTACTACTACTACTACTTTATTTACATTATTTACATTTGACAGATATTTGTCCTCATCTTGTTTGTAGTTAACACAACGTTTCGGCTGATATACCCTCCAGCCTTCATCAGGTGTCTTGGAGAAATTTCAAACCTGGGTTCTCATTCCTAAGGTATTTTTCGATGTTATTATTATTATTATTATTATTATTATTATTATTATTCGAGTCACTGCCCACGGCGTAGTGGTTAAGAGCATGGGCTACTAACACCAAGATTCCGAGTTTGATTCCCGGCAGTGACCTGAATAATAATAATAATAATAATAATAATTATAATTATAATTATAATAATAACAATAATAACATCGAAAAATACCTTAGGAATGAGAACCCAGGTTTGAAATTTCCCCAAGACACCTGATGAAGGCTAGAGGGTATATCAGCCGAAACGTGTTAACAACAAACAAGATGAGGTCAAATATCCAGCAGTGAAGATGATCCTTTTACTGGTCAAATATCATCATCATCATCCTCATCATTTAATGTTTATTTTACTTGCTAGCATGGGTTGGATGGTTTGACAGGAACTGCCATGCCAGAGCGCTGCACCAAGTTCCAATTGTCTGCTTTTGACAGGGCTTCTATGGTTGTATGTTCTTAATGCCAACTATTTTACAGAGTGTACTGGGTGCTTTTTCTGTGTCACCAGCACATCCCAAACATATTTGAACTGTTCTAAATGCTTGTTTAGTCTTAACTAAATTATCATTATGTACACAGACACACACACAAATACACACACACACATGCACCCCCTGCCTATAGGATGTTACTCATAGACTCAACTAAGTGTTGTCCCATTTTATAGCAGAAACAGTTGCAAGCTAATGAAGTGCATAACATAGCCTTTGTTTGTTCTGGTTTCATCATTTGTTTGTTCCGGTGTCATATAATTTATTATATACTAAGAACAAAATTGAGTTGGTTTTTCTAAGAATTTCATATGATACAAGCACACCCATGCTACAGCTACCTAAATGTTTTAATCTATAATATAAATTGAAGTTGGCCGACCGTTGTATTCTTACTTGTCTTGAGGTTCACGGCCAAACGGCTGGGTGGATTCTCGTGACAAATGGCACACATGTGGAGACGGGTGCATAGATTGGAACGTGCTTTCTATTTTTTCCCTAGCCCCCATACTTACAGAGAAAATCGATTAAAACAACCTGCGTGCGTGCGTGCATGTATGTCAGTGTGTGTCACTGAAGCCATTCATACATATATATACATATAATAAATAAATAAACTGAATGATAAATTTCAGTTATCTCTCTCTCTCTTTCTTTCTTTCTCTCTCTCTCTCTCTCTCACTCTCTCATATACACATACACCATCAACATTACTGTCTCTGTTGCGCAAACCGAAAACAATCACAGCCACATCATCCAAACAGACCAGGTGAAACCAGGCTTAGCTGCTAGTAATATATACAAAGAACTTTTAAATCTCAAATAGCATTTCTGAGAACCAGTTCTTAGGTTCATTCTACTAGGAGAAAAAGTTAACTGATAAATCGCCTACTTGATAGAATCTTTTGTCTTTTATTTGTCTCAGTCTTTGGCCTGCAGCCATGCTGGGGTACTGACTTGAAGGGTGTAGTTGAATAAATCAACCCCTGCACTTATTTTTATATATTGAAGTCTGCTACTTATTCTATCATTCTCTTTTGCTCAACTGCTCAGTCCTTAAGCTCATATTCAGCAATCTTATCAACTTGGTTTCTTGTAAATCTCTCTCACTCTGTCTTCATTCTTACTTCTTCCTCCACCCAAAAGGTTTAAGGTGCCTTGCTTAGCTTTATTTTCATGTTGTTTGATTTACCATTTCAGGAAATATTCTTAAATGATTTGATACTCATTGCTATCCTTTAGGTAAACTGATATTGCATAGAATTAAGTGTTCAACACAAATACAAAATGAAATGCCAGCCATGAAACTGAATTCAAGATGTAAGAAAGAATCTATCCATTTTCTTCACTGAGTATTCCTGGGGAAGTTGTTGGAGTAGAGTCCTTAGGTACCTCCTCCATAGGGTCCTACCAGAAATGACTGTCATTACACTTTACTGATGGATTCCCAAGCATGGCAAACTGAGATGATGGCTATTAGTCGACCATTTTGTTCTTAGTCTACCTCTTGTTCTCCTGCCAGTTGACTCAGCTTGAAGAATCTGTCTTGCAATTCTTCCCAGTGATATTCTAATCACATATCAGTAGTACCAGAGCTGTAACTTCTCAAGGAGGAAAAGTAATGGCTCAACCCGGATAGACTCTCTGATCTCCAAGCTACACATCCTCTTGAATAACATTGCTCATTGCTGCAGAGATCATTTGAAAGAACTCCATTTTGTCTATTTGTTATTTGTGATCACACTCATTCACTCATTATCTAACATTTATGACCATAGGTGAAGATAGGCCCAAAAACCGAATTCAAAGTAGTCAGTTGGGGTTTTTTACCAACTGTTTCTCTTCTGAGGATCGAGTGGTGGAATTGGTGCATTACTGCACCAGCCACTGCAAATTCAGCATCTGATTCAGCCTTCTGCTTCCCATCATTTCCGAATATGGCCCCAAGATACTTAAACTTCTGCACTTGTTGCAGTGATGTTCCACTAACATGCAAAGAGCACCAGCAAAACTTTCTTGAGAGGAGCAGTGTTCCAGTCTTTGCAAAACTTATTCTCATCCCTGCATTGCAGCACTTGGCAGCACAACTTCCCTGCACAACGGAGATCGCTTTCTAATGAGTCAAGTAACATGTTGTCTGTAAATATCTGCCAATCAATCCTTCATCCATTGATTGTAATATCACTTCCATAAATGACTGAGCATATCAATCTGTTTCTAGCATCTAATCCAACCTCCTGCCTCCCATAACTCATGAATATTGGTCTTAGTAAAAAATATGCTTCCCAGCCACATGGTTCTGGGTTCAGTTCCACTAAGTGGCACCTTGGGCAAATGTCTTCTACTATAGCATTGGGCTGACCAAAGCCTTGTAAGTGAATTTGGTAGATGGAAACTGAAAGAAGCCTGTTTGTGTATATGTGTGTGTGTGTGTGTGTGAGAGAGAGAGAGAGAGAGAGAGAGAGAGAGTGTCTGTGTCTGCATTTGTCCCCCACTATCGCTTGATAACCAGTGTTGGTTTGTTTCCATCTCTGTATCTTAGCAGTTTGGCAAAAGCGACTGATAGAATAAGTACTAGGCTTACAAAGAATAAGTCCTGGGGGCGATTTGTTCGACTAAAGATGGTGCTCCAGTATGGCCGCAGTCAAATGACAAACAGATAAATGAATAGAAGAAAGAATCTGAAAAAACTCTTCAAGGCTGTGCCCCAGCATGGCCACAATCTAATAATTGAAACAAGTAAAAGAGAGAAGATAAGAGATAGCATGCTGAGTGCAGTGAGAAGACTTTCCAGAGAGGAACAACAAACTGGAAACATTGACTGCTTGATAAGCTCTCCTCTGCACAATGGACGTAGCCAAAGACATGGAAACCAAAACAGCGAACTTGTTACAACACAAATCAAGCAGAACAACATTGTGAAAAGAAGATGTCAAACAAGGGTTTGTACAACTCACTGATGTAAATACATAACGTACTGTGTAATTAATGAGTGTGTCATTAGCAAGGAACATTGCTGGAGCCAAAGGGAGTGGAGTGAGAAGGAACAGCTCAAGTATTAACAAAAGAGAGTGGAGTGATAAGGAAGTACTTGAGCATTATATCTGAAGAAAAAACAAAAACATTAACAAAAATATTCGGTTCTTATTATGATGTCATGCATCAATCACTGGAAAGTAATAACTTATTGACATTTTGCAGCAGAAACTAATGAAGTCTGTTAACATTTTTCCAACCATTTTGACTCAACGTCTATTATGATAAAAGCAGTAGACACTGGCTTAGAGGTATTGTTTATACACACACAGACACACACACACATATATATGTGTGTGTAGGCATGGCTGTGTGGTAAGAAGCTTGTTTCTCAACCACATGGTTCTGGTTTCAGTCCCACTGTATGGCACCTTGGGCAAGTGTCTTCTACTATAGCTGTGGGCGGACCAAAGCCTTGTTAGTGGATTTGGTAGACAGAAACTGAAGAATGAAGCCTGTCGTGTGTGTGTGTGTGTGTATATATATATACACAAAAGAGGTGACCTTTGACAGGACACCTTACATGCTAGAAAGGGCAATCAAAGCCCAAATCACAACTAAAAGCAATTTCAAAGGGAATGCAAATAAAAAATAGTTTTGTAGTTACCCTCAGACTCGAGTTTCTGTATCAGTGTACAAATTAATTTACCATCTGTACTTCATCAATATATATATATATATATATATATATATATATATATATATATATATATATATCAAGTGTGTATGCATGTGTGTGTGTAATTGTTTATGAGATTTTGTGGTATAGTTATGTATGGTTAAGAAGCTTACTGGTTTACTGTGCAGCTCTCTGGTTTTGGTTTCAGTCCTACTGTGTAGCACCTTGGGTAATTCTCTTCTACAATAGCCCCTGGGCCAACTAAAGCCTTATGAGTGGATTTGGTAGATGTAAACTGAAAAATACCTGTTGTGTGTGTGTGTGTGTGTGTCTCCTTATCTTGACATCATGTAATTGTCATAAGTGTATGGCATTCATTTCTGATATTCTGCAAAAACCTATCTGACCTCAGGGAATATTCCTTGCAAGGAAACAGGTAAAGGTTGGTGACAGGAATGGCATCCAACCATTGAAAGTTTGCCTTACTAATCTCCATTTCAACCATGCAAGCATGGGAAATTGGACGGTAAAATGATGAATTAGGAGGCCAGAAACTGGGACCGGTAAAGCTGTAGAAACTCTCTGACAACCACTTTGTATGGCAAGGAACCAAATCCTTCTGTCACACATATGACCTTCAAGCAGTAATCCTCTTCAGGCACAGAGTGACCACAGTATCCAGCAATTTCACCATAGCTGTCTGAATTGAGCCTAAGGCCTTGTTCAAAGATATGAGGATGAATTCCAGCTTGTGGGTTGGTTGCTGTCAGAACACTTGTGTCCCTTTCTACTGGCCCATGGCTTTGTAGATTCTGTTGCAGCTGTACATTTCATGTTTTACAGCTTTTACATTGTCCGCAGAGTATTGAGCAGCAGTCATGATGTTGATATTTTGATTCCTGGCACAGATCGTCGTGATACACATAATGCTTTCCCTATATTCTGATAGCTTCTGATGCCTTCATCACCCTCATAAGTACAGGGGCCAATTTGTTCAACTTCACTCTTCAAAGAGGTGCTCCAGCATGGTCTCAATGCAATGATTAAAATAAATAAAAAAATAAATAAACAAATAGTATTTTCAGGAAGTGCACATCTGCAAAAAAAAAAGCTGAGATTCAGTTTTCTGTAAAAGATCTTAATAATTTAGTTAAGAAGTTCATGCGGTTCTTGGATTGCTTTTTGTGTGTTTGCATGTGTGTTTTTTTCTTGCATCTCCCCACCCCACAACTGATCTCATAACCTCGGCAAACAATAGCAATTGTCTTTGGAATCAATAATAATATATCTGTAGAATCCACAGAATTTAGTCTCACAAAACATGACTAGGTTTTTCCTTCAGTTTTTTGTGGAAATCAACCAGTTTTTGAGATTTTTTTTAATTTCAAAAGAAGTGGGAATACCAGTGCCAAACTACAGAAAGAAGACTTGAAATATCAAAAGGGGGGAAAAAATGAATGAAAGAATGAATAAGTAAATGAATGAATAAATAAATGTATGCATGAACATATAAGCAAATAAATAATGGTAAATCGATCTGGTTCCATGTAAGATAAGTAAGGAAATGGAGTAGAAACTTTTATTGTAGTGTTTCAAGTAGAAGATAAAATTTAATAAAGGAAAAGATAGGAGAGAGAGAGAGAGAGAGAGAGAGAGAGAGAGAGAGAGAGAGAGAGAGAGAGAGAGAGAGAGATAGACAGACAGACAGACAGACAGACAGACAGACAGAGAGAAAGAAGTTGAGACAGACAGACAGACAGAAAGAGACAGACAAGCAGAGAGAGAGACAGACAGACAGACAAGCAGAGAGAGAGACAGACAGACAGACAAGCAGACAGAGAGAGAGAATAAGAGACAGGCAGATAGACAAGCAGACAGAGAGAAAGAGGTAGAGAGAGACTGACAGAAAGAGTGAGACAGACAAGCAGAGAGAGAGAGAGAAAGAGAGAGTAAAAACCAGGCAGATAGACAAGCAGACAGAAAGAAAGAGGTAGAGAGAAACAGACAGAAAGTGAGAGAGAGAATAAGAGACAGGCAGATAGACAAGCAGACGGAGAGAAAGAGGTTGAGACAGACAGACAGACGAAGAGAATAAGAGACAGGTAGATAGACAGAAAGTGGTAGAGAGAGACAGACAAGCAGACAAACAGAGAGAGTAGAAGACAGGCAGAAAGAGAGAGAGAGAGAGAGAAAGAAAAACAGACAGACAGAAGCAGACAATCAGAAAGAGACAGAGAGAAAGAAAAAGTGAGATAGACAGAAAGAGAGACAGACAAAAAGGAAGATAGACAGAAAGAAAAAGAAAGAGAGATAAAGAGAGAAACAAACCTTGAAAATGAAAAGACAATAAAAGAAGGAAACAAAGAAAGAGAGAGAGAGAGAGGGAAAGAGAAGAGAAAATGCAATAAAAGAGAGAGAGGGAGAGAAAGATGAAAAATGCAATGAAAGCGAGAGAGAGACAGAGATGAAAATGCAATGAAAGACAGAGAGAATGAGCATAAATAGAAAGATAGAAGACAATTGTTATAAATAATAATGCAGACCAAAAAACAAACAAACAAACAAAAACAAGCAAGAATTATACTATATGTGTGAGGGTTTTTTTGGTTACAAAACACAACAAAAAAAAAAAAAACAGTAACTGAGATAAGGAAAAACAATGATGAGAAAGAATGCTTTCTCTACATTGGTAAACATGGAGAGAATTTTGTTAGACAAAAAATAATGGCATAAAATTTCTTCTACATAATAAATATATCCAGCACATTCCTGAGTAAAACTTTTCATGTCAGTGTTTCTTTTATTTTCCTCAAGGGCAACACATACAAAACAACACAGTTCACTTGTAGAATACAACATAGTTCAGAGGTGTACATGGTTAATGTGGAATTGAAATATTAAATAGAATATATACAACATCAATTTATACATAAGCACACACACATATATATATACATATATATACTTTCCCTCTTACATTTCTATTTTCTTTTTGTAACATATTTCTATTATATATATACTTTATTTAAAAGCAACAGAAATATAACAAAAATACCGTTACTCTGAGTTTCACGTTCCCGTGAAACTCAGAGTAACGTTTTTTTTGTTATATTTCTGCTGCTTTTAAATAAAGCATATTACTCTACCTCTGGTATTTGAGTACTCTTTTTTCCACCTTGTTGCACATTTCATGTGCTTACTCCAGTATTATATATATATATATATATATATATATATATATATATATATATATATATATATATGTATATATATATATATATATATATATATATATATATATATATATATATATATATATATATATATATATATACATATATACATAGAAAGAAAGAGGGAAAGAGAGAAAAAGAGAGAGATGTGTATGTATGTGTGTATGTATGTATGTATGCATGCATTTATAAATATGAGTGTGAGTATATGTTTATGAACAAATATGAATGTATATGTGCATGTATGTATATATCATTTTGTTTAATATATATATATAAACCAGGTTGGCAAAATAACATAGTCTGCCATAAACACCTGTGCTTTGGTTATTTCTTTCTTTTTCTTTCTTTTTTTGTCACTTTTGCTATGAATTAAATTAATGAATTCAACGGGATACATCGTCTGCAAGTAGTTGGGTTCAGCATATTATCCTCCATTTTCTAACTGTTATATATATATATATATATATATATATATATATATATATATATATATAAATGTGTATATATACATATAAATGTATGTATATATATGTATGTGTATATGTGTGTGTGTGTGTGTGTGTGTGTGTATATATATATTAATGCCTAATTCTATAAATTACAGCTTTATCCAGTGTAAATTTGTATTACTTTTGAATTTTTCTCTACAGAATTAGATAGAAGATTTCATATATTTTTTTTTCTCCATGTATATCTTTGTAACTCCTATTCTCCTATGAAACACATGTAACATGGAATTAAAAATATCTCAAATTCTTCCAGTCTTCTGTTTTTGTAATTACTCTGCTAATAGAATTAATTTAATATATCAGTTACTGTGTATATGTCATTGAAAATAAAACATCTTTATACATACATTTCATTAATGTGAACATATGCAGATGTGCTTCATGACAACACAGCTTGAATTATTATACCTTATACACAGTAATGCATGTGCGTGTATATATATATATATATATATATATATATATACACACATGCATACACACACACACATATATGCATGCATATATGAGTGTGTGTGTGTGTGGGTGTGTGGTAAGGAACTTGTTTCTCATCCACGTCCTCATGGTTCTGGGTTCAGTCCCTCTTTGTGGCACCTTGGGCAAATGTCTTCTACTGTAGCCACAGGCTGACCAAAGCCTTGTGAATGGATTTGGTATACGGAAAGTGAAAGAAGCCCATTGTATATATATATATATATATATATATGGCACTCCATCGGTTACAACGTCAAGGGTTCCAGTTGATTCAATCAAAGGAACAGCCTGCTCGTGAAATTAACGTGTAAGTGGCTGAGCACTCCATAACACGTGTACCCTTAACGTAGTTCTCGGGGAGATTCAGTGTGACAAGGCTGGCCCTTTGGAACACAGGTACAAGAGAAACAAGAAGAAAGAGTGAGAGAAAGTTGTGGTGAAAGAGTGCAGCAGGGTTCGCCACCATTCCCTGCCAGAGCCTCATGGAGCTTTAGGTGTTTTCGCTTGATAAACACTCACAACACCCGGTCTGGGAATTGAAACTGTGATCCTACGACTGCGAGTCCACTGCCCTAACCACTGGGCCATTGTGCTTCCACACACACACATATATATATATATGTATATGTAACTTGAGGATGACTAAATAAAATACAATAAATATCTGTTATGAGATTCACACTCAAAGAAATAGGATTGGGAATGACCTGACATTTTGTACATAAGCCATTTATCAAAAGAAAGAGAGAAACAAAATGAAAATTGTGAAGAAGAAACGAAAATTCTTGTGTGAATATTAAAATATTCCATCTTTGAAATGACTAAAATGCTGAAGGGAAAAGAACATGGTTTTCAATACAGTAAGGGAGGAAAGTTAGATATTATGTTTGCTTGTAAGTTTGTGTGCATACTTGCAGGTATGTGTGTGTATGTGTATGCATGTATGTATGTGTGGATGTATATGTGTTTGTGTGCATATGTGTATGATTGTGTGTAAGTATGTATTTGTAAGTCGATGCTTCCCCTCTTAGCTGTTGTCCCCTTCAATTCATGACCTGTCATTCATTAACCTTCTGCACTAATGTCCTTACTCACATATGATACACATACTGACACATGCACACACATACACACACGCACAAACACACTAACACACACACACACATATGCAATTTGCACAAGTACAACACAAGCAAGCATACACTCACACAAACACTCACACACAAACGCACACATACACATATGCACAAACACATGGAACTTGCACGAGTACAATACAAGCAAGCATACACACACACACAAACACACACATACACACACAAACACACAAACAAACACATGCACACACATACATGCACACACATATATGCAACTTGCACAAGTACAACACAAGCAAGCATACACTCACACAAACACTCACACACAAACGCACACATACACACACAAACACACAAACACACACATGCACACACATACATGCACACACATATATGCAACTTGCACAAGTACAACACAAGCAAGCTTGCACACACGCAAACAAACACATACACACACATACACACATTCTTATACACATACAGTTTCACTACATTGTAGCCATGTTGGAAAGTAATAGGATGATGACGACGACGACGATGATGATGATGATGATGATCTACAAGAGCACCACCAATCTTCCAGCATCCTTGGTTCCAGACCCCATGTCAGATTAGCAGTTCTACTGGATTAAAAGAGCTGATGTAATAATAATTCTAAGTAAATTCCTTGATAACTCCTGCCATATTATTATTGTTAGCTTTTTCATAATGAAACCTCCATGAGTCACCTTTGTTTATTTACCAAAAACATGTAGGTTTAGGCATGGCTGTGGGGTAAGACGTTTGTCTCCCAACCACATGGTTTTGGGTTCAGTTCCTTTGTGGGTCACCTTGGGCAAGTGTCTTTCACTTTAGCCCTGGGCTGACCGAAGCCTTGTCAATGGATCTGGTAGAGGGGAAACTGAAAGAAGCCCTGGTGCCATGTAAAAAGCACCCAGTACACTCTGTAAAGTGGTTGGCATTAGGCAGGGCATCCAATGATAGAAGCCATGCCAAAAAGGACAATTTGGGCATGGTGCAGACCTGTGGCTTGCAAATAAATAAATGTGTGTTGTGGAGGTGTGTTTTGAAAGCTTTGTTGCACAAAAAAGTTGTTAATAAATGGTTGCAGAAAATTTTAAATAATTATTTCCAGGCAGGCTGTGTGGTTGGAAAATGTGGTTTCAGGTTTAGTTCAACTATGTGAAACCTTGGGCAAGTCTCTTCTATTATATCCCTAAGCTGATCAATTCCTTGTGAGTGAATTTGGTAGATGGAAACTCCATGGAAACTTGTTGTATGTGTACGTGACTCCATGTTTGTCCTTGAGATTTAGCAGTTTGGCAAGAGAGACCAGTAGAACAAGTGCCATGCTTAAAAATAAGCACTGGGATTGATTTCTTTGATTAAACCCATCAAGGTGGTGCCCCAGCATGGCCGCAATCAAATATAAAAGGAGAATAAAATGAATAGAAAAGGCATCAGATCATTAGTTGCTAGGAAATCAGTGTCACACACGCACACACACACACGCACACACACACACACACACACACACACACACACAACACAATCACAATGCTGTTACATATGCATCCAAAAAAAAATTAACAAGTACAACAATCCAAAAGAGACAATAAAAACATTGAAACCAACTTATGCATTTATTCAAACAATAAACACATACACACTTATTCAATGTTCACGTATGCTTACAATACAAGCAAACATATACTCACACACGCATGTGCACACACAAATATACTAGACACAAATACACTACAACGAATACAAACATACCTTTGTAATGGGTGTTTTTACGTGTCACCTATGCAAAAGAATCAAACATGTACTTGATTTTAAAACAACTACAAATGCACACACACGCACACACATACAGGCACACACACACACACACACACACACACACACATACAGACACACACACAACACATTCAACGTGCAAGCACTCAATACACACACAAACCTTTGGTAATGTGCTTCAGAGGACTTGTCAAGCCAAGTGCACCTGCACTGGTAGTACGTAAAGAACATGTTTTGAATGTTGCGCCTTGTGGAGGCAAAGTAGCTGAGTTCTTTTCGAGTGTTGGACCTCATGAAGGCAATGACCAAGACCTTTGGCATTATGTTGTGCTTGAGAAGAAGACCTGTCAAGCTGAGCAAAATCGCAGTCATGGCAGATACCAGTGTCACACAAATGGCACCCGTGCCAGTGACACATAAAAGCACCTATTACACTCTTTGAGTGGTTGGTGTTAAGAAGGGCATCCAGCCGTAGAAGACCATGCCAAATCAAGACTGGAGTCTGGTGAAGCCTTCCAGTATGCCAGCCCAGTCAAACTGTCCACCCCATACCAACATAGAAATGGACGTTAAATAATGATGATAATATATATATATATGTGTGTGGGTGTGTGTACATACTACTTTGCTGTTTTCTCACTGCACCATTCCTCACACATTAAAAAAACATAGCAAGCATGCATTCACAAATGCCGGCATGCACACATACACACCCAAGCATGCACTTGAATATTATACAGTTCATATGAAGCACTGAGAATTGAAACAACTGAAAATTGCTGCAATGCAAGTTTGGAAAATAAAACTATAAGCAATAGTAAAAATAGAAAGGAAGAAGGAAAAGGGTTAATGTTTTTTTAGCTTTATATCTCAATATTTTGAGTATAAAAGACCGTTATCAAGAAAATGCAGAATGGCTTAGTTATGTTCAAATCAAAGTCACTTATCAGATTTTTTCAAATGTTAGCTCTGAGGACAAAGGAACTGTGACACATGCAAACCATTAGGGTTAAATCAGCCAATCAGCATAGCTCAGATCGTATCTGTTAATTGATGGATTAAGCTGTTAATCTGCATAGCTTCCTTAATCCTTAACCAATTAGCATTTAAACCAGTTGTATCAGGCTAAAATATTCTATTTGTTTTATGTTCAAAATGAAGTGACTCAGCCTCTCGTACCTACCCTACAAAGTCACTTTGGAAATAAATAATCATCAAAATATCAAAGCTACAAGATAATATGTGATTAATTCAAAGCAATGTGATCAAATAAGTATTACATTTGACAGAGGAAACACAATGGCCCAGTGGTTAGGGCAGTGAACTTGTGGTCGTAGGGTTGCAGTTTTGACTCCCAGACCGGTCGTTGTGAGTGTTTATTGAGCGAAAACACCTAAAGCTCCACGAGGCTCTGGCAGGGGATGGTGGCAAACCCCCCTGTACAGTTTCCTCTCACTCTTTCTTCCTGTTTCTGTTGTACCTGTATTTCAAAGGGGCCAGCCTTGTCACACTCTGTGTCACACTGAATCTCCCCGAGAACTACGTTAAGTGTACACGTATCTGTGGAGTGCTCAGCCACTTGCACCTTAATTTCATGAGCAGGCTGTTCTGTTGATTGGATCGACTGGAACCCTTGTCATTGCAACCGAAGGAGTGCCACATTTGACAGAGTAATCCAAATGCTAAAGGGTTCAAACTTCAGATGTCTCTCTCTCTCTCTTTGGCCTTAATAGTAACCCTGTGATATCCTGTTCTATGACATGGCTACAGATATTGTTCTGACTGGTAGAATAAGTACTAAGCTTACAAAGAATAAGTCCTGGGGACATACTGTATTGCTTAACATTCATGCTGGAAACTCCAATACGAACAGATAGTGAATACACAGAACAACCGTTGGCTTGCTGTGTCCCCAAAACATGTACCAAGAGTGATAAAAATCAAACATCCAGTCAACATCATGGTCTTTGGAGTGATCACTAATGATGGCAATGTTATGCCTCCATTCATCTTCCCACACAGCCTCAGACTCAACACGGAGGCCTACATCAAGTGCCTGAAGGAGGTAGTGCTGCCCTGGGTGAAGAGGGTGGATCCTGGAAGACCCTATGTCTGGCAACAGGACTCTGCACCATGCCACACAAGCAGGAGAACCAAGTCATAGCTGTCAGACAATTTCTGCGACCACATCACTCTTAACATCTGGTTACCCAAATCTCTAGATAGTAACCCCCTTGATTATTATGTGTGGGGTGTAGTTGAGTGAGTGATTAACAAAACTCCTTGTAACACCAAAGATGAACTGAAGGCAAAGATTATGGCAGCATTCACCAACTTAAACAAGACTGTCTAGAAGAGTTGCAGAAAGGTTCTGAACACGTCTGGAGGCCATGGTTGAAGCCAATGGCGATTTTATTGAATAAATTTACTCTTTAGTATTTCAAGATATTTTAATGTAATTTTGGTAAATATATCTCTTAAAATGAGATGTCAGTGTTTATGTTCGTTTTTTTCATAATTTAGACAGCAGTATATTCACTGCACCCTGTATATCTGGTCAAAACTAGTGAATGTACGAGAAAGTAGATGCAAGACATTGTAAATAAACTAGAACTGCACAATGGAAAAAAACCCCCAAAAAAACTATAAGTCAATGTTTGTTTTTTGTAAAATGTTTTTACTAAAGCAATTAGTGGTGAGTAATAAGTAAACCAATTAGTGTTTATTTATTGACTTTACCTTGATTTTTAATTTCTTTTTATCTTCAAATTATGTTCATTTCTTTTTTTGTCGAGGTATTTATAGTAGAGATCTTTTTGTAATTATTTGTGATAAGAAAGACTGCCATCAGTTGGAGCTGACTGAATATCTATCTATCAACATCTGTCTATCTATCTATCTATCTATCTTTCTATCTATCTGATCCTTTGTGTGTGTGTGTGTGTGTGTGTGCGTGTGCATGTGGGCATGCATGTGTGTGTGTCTCTCTCTTTCTCTCTCTTTCTCTTTCTCTCTTTCTCTCTCTCTTTCTCTCTTTCTCCTCTCTCTTCCTCTTTTTTCTCTTTCTGATTCTCTCTCTTTCTCTCTCTACTTCTCTCTGTTTCTATCTCCTTCTTTCTCTTTCTGTTTCTCTCTCTCTATTCCCCTCTCTCTTTCTCTTTCTCTTTCTCTCTCTCCTTCTCTCTCATTCTTTCTCCTCTCTCTTTCTCCTTCTCTCTCTTCCTCCTTCTCTCTCTTTCTCCTTCTCTCTCTTTCTCTCTCCCTTCTCCCTCTCTCTCTTTCTCTCGTTACTGTGATGGTGGTGATGGCAGTCAGTACACTCTTAATGCTACCAGGGTTTGATAGCAGCAGTAGTAGTAATAGTAGTAGTAGTAGTAGTAGGAGTGTTATTGTTTTTTTTAATTGTTGTTTAGCCCATGGTCGACCCCTATCAAGCAAATCCATGATCAAAGACAATCCAATTGTGACCACCCCTTCTCTTTGCTATGTGTAGGTAACTTAGAGCTGTGTCATCAAATGTACCCTTCTATCCATGTGATGTGACTGCAGGGAAAGTTGACCTCCATGTCTAGCAAATGGAGTGAACATGTAGCGGCTCCCTTGTTAGCATGTGACACCAATGAAAGTGGTGATAGGTACCATGCAATACGATGGGGGGTGGGGGTGAGATGGCAATGGAGATAGTGATGGTGGGGATGGAGATGGTGTTGATGTGGTGGTGGTTGTGGTTGTGGTGGTGGTGATGGTGGTAGTGGTGGTGATGGTGGTGGTGATTGCGGTGGTGGTGGTGATTGCGGTGGTGGTGGGGTGGTAGTTGTGGTGGTGGTTGTGGTG
The DNA here is from genome assembly GCF_046866305.1 of Octopus bimaculoides. Classification (NCBI taxonomy): domain Eukaryota; kingdom Metazoa; phylum Mollusca; class Cephalopoda; order Octopoda; family Octopodidae; genus Octopus; species Octopus bimaculoides. The sequence continues at coordinate 89,675,878 of NC_142934.1, read as the reverse complement.
GTGGTCATGGTTGTGGTGGTTGTTGTGGTGGTGGTGGGTGTGGTGGGGGTAGTGGTGGTGG